>NC_133530.1:80398227-80424507 GCF_048544455.1 Silene latifolia
TATTCGCAGAATGGAAAGAGTTAGGAGAAGAAGACCCCACAGGGAATGAATGGGAAGACCGAAAAGTTGGAAGAAGAAAAGCTTTTTTAGTTAGACGCATGGAATTAGCTAAGCATTTTATTCGAACAAATATAGAACCAGAATGGATGGTTTTATGTCTATTACCAGTTCTTCCTCCCGAATTGCGACCAATCATTCAGATAGATGGAGGAAAATTAATGAGTTCGGATATTAGTGAACTCTATAGAAGAGTCATCTATCGGAATAATACTCTTACCGATCTATTAACAACAAGTAGATCTACGCCCGGAGAATTAGTAATGTGTCAAGAGAAATTGGTACAAGAAGCCGTGGATACACTTCTTGATAATGGAATTCGCGGGCAACCAATGAGGGACGGTCATAATAAAGTGTACAAGTCATTTTCGGATGTAATTGAAGGTAAAGAGGGACGATTTCGCGAGACTTTACTTGGTAAACGGGTCGATTATTCCGGTCGTTCCGTCATTGTCGTAGGCCCTTCGCTTTCATTACATCGGTGTGGATTGCCTCGTGAAATTGCAATAGAGCTCTTCCAGACATTTATAATTCGTGGTCTAATTAGACAACATCTTGCTTCGAACATAGGAGTTGCTAAAAGTAAAATTCGGGAAAAAGAACCTATTATATGGAAAATATGAGGAAGTTATGCGGGGGCATCCTATATTGTTAAATCGCGCGCCTACTCTGCATCGATTAGGCATACAGGCGTTCCAACCCATTTTAGTAGAAGGGCGCGCGATTTGTTTACATCCATTAGTTTGTAAAGGATTCAACGCAGACTTTGATGGGGATCAAATGGCGGTTCATGTACCTTTATCCTTAGAGGCTCAAACAGAGGCTCGTTTACTTATGTTTTATCATATGAATCTTTTGTCGCAAGCTATTGGAGATCCTATTTCCGTACCAACGCAAGATATGCTTATTGGACTCTATATATTAACAAGTGGGACTCGTCGAGGTATTTGTGCAAATAGATATAATCCATGGAATCGCAAAAACGACCAAAATGAAAGAATTGACGATAAGAATTATAAGTATATGGAAGAACCCTTTTTTCGTAATTCTTATGATGCAATTGGAGCTTATTGTCAGAAAAGAATCAATTTAGATAGTCCTTTGTGGCTCCGGTGGCGACTAGATCAACGTATTATTGCTTCAAGAGAAGCTCTTGTCGAAGTTCACTATGAATCCTTTGGCACCTATCATGAGATTTATGCACACTATCTAATAATAAGAAATATAAAAAAAGAAATTATTTTTGTATATATTCGAACTACTGTTGGTCATATTTATCTTTATCGAGAGATTGAAGAAGCTATACAAGGATTTTCTCGAGCCTGCTCATATGGTAAGACCGTACTTAAGTAATTCTATGATATCCGTGTAATTCGAGTCTTTTGGGTTCAACTAGGATCACAATTCATCAATTTTTAGGTGAATTAAGATTAAGAAAAGGAAGTTTTCTAATCATTAACTCAAAACCATTCATTGTCTAATTCTACTTAAGCGGAATACGGAGGTACTTATGGCAGAACGGGCCAATTTGGTCTTTCACAATAAATCGATAGATGGAACTGCTATGAAACGACTTATTAGCAAATTAATATATCACTTTGGAATGGCATATACAGCATACATACTGGATCAAGTAAAGACTCTGGGTTTCCAGCAAGCCACTGCTACATCCATTTCATTAGGAATTGATGATCTTTTAACAATACCTTCTAAGGGATGGCTAATTCAAGATGCTGAACAGCAAAGTTTGATTTTAGAAAAACACCATCATTATGGAAATGTCCATGCAGTAGAAAAATTAAGCCAATCCATCGAGATATGGTATTCTACAAGTGAATATTTGCGAAAAGAAATGAATCCTAATTTTAGGATGATTGACCCTTATAATCCAGTCCATATAATGTCTTTATCGGGAGCTAGAGGAAATGTGTCTCAAGTACATCAATTAGTAGGTATGAGAGGATTAATGTCCGATCCACAAGGACAAATGATTAATTTACCTATTCAAAGCAATTTACGCGAAGGACTCTCTTTAACAGAATATATAATTTCTTGCTACGGAGCCCGCAAAGGGGTTGTGGATACCGCTGTACAAACATCAGATGCGGGATATCTTACGCGCAGGCTTGTCGAAGTAGTTCAACATATTGTTGTACGTAGGACATATTGTGGCACTATTTGGGGTATTTCTGTAAGTCCTAGAAACGGCAGGATGCCGGAAAGAATTTTTACCCAAATATTAATAGGTCGCGTATTAGCAGACGATATATATCTGGGTTCGCGATGCATTGCGACTCACAATCAAGATATCGGGGTTGGGCTTGTAAATAGATTCATAACCTTTCGAACCCAACCAATAGCCATTCGAACTCCTTTTACTTGTAGGAGTACGTCTTGGATTTGTCGATTATGTTATAGCCGAAGTCCTACTCACGGCGACCTGGTCGAATTAGGAGAAGCTGTAGGTATTATTGCAGGTCAATCCATTGGGGAGCCCGGTACTCAACTAACATTAAGAACTTTTCATACGGGCGGAGTATTTATAGGGGGTACTGCGGAACATGTACGAGCCCCCTATAATGGCAAAATTAAATTTAATGAGGGGTTGGTGCATCCCACACGTACACGTCATGGACACCCTGCCTTTCTATGTTATATAGACTTGTATGTCACTATTGAGAGCGAAGATAGTCTACATAATGTGAATATTCCTCCAAAAAGTTTTCTTTTAGTTCAAAATAATCATTATGTTGAATCCGAACAAGTTATTGCTGAAATTCGTGCGGGGGCATCAACTCTTAATTTTAAGGAAAACGTTCGAAAACATATTTATTCTGATTCAGAAGGAGAAATGCACTGGAGTACCGATGTGTATCATGCACCCGAATTTACATACGGTAATGTTCATCTCTTACCAAAAGCAAGCCGCTTATGGATATTGTCGGGAAGACCATATAGATCCAGTGTAGTCTCCTTTTCACTCCACAAGGATCAAGATCAAACAACCGTGAATTCTCTTTCTTTCGAACAAAAAATTTATAACTTATCAATGACTAATGATCAAGTACAAAATAATTTTTTGGATCCTTATATTAAAAAATCTAGTAAAAAAGAACATAGGAGTCCGAATTATTCAGAACTTAATGGGATGAGTCATTGTAATCACATATATCCTGCAAAAAACTCCGATTTATTGGCAAAGAGGCGAAAAAATAGATTAATCATTCCATTTCAATTTCAATTGAGTCAAGAACGAGAAAAAGAATTAATGTCCCTTTCCAATGGTATCTCGATTGAAATACCCATAAATGGTATTTTCCGTAGAAATAGTATTTTTGCTTATTTCAATGATCCTCGATACCGAACAAAGAGTTCGGGAATTACTAAATATGAGACAATAGAAACGCATTCCAGCGTTAAAAAAGAGGACTTGATTGAGTATCGAGGAGTCAAAGAATTTCGACCAAAATACCAAATGAAAGTCGATCGGTTTTTTTTCATTTCCCAGGAAGTACATATTTTACCCGGATCTTCTTCGATAATGGTACGGAACAATAGTATCATTGGAGTAGATACACAAATTACTTTAAATACAAGAAGCCGCGTAGGCGGAGTGGTTCGGGTGGAGAGAAAAAAAAAGATTGAACTTAAAATTTTTTCTGGAGATATCTATTTTCCTAGGGAAACAGATAAGATATCCCGACACAGCGGCATTTTGATACCACCAGGAAAGACAAATTACAAGGAATCAAAAAATATAAAAAATTGGCTCTATGTTCAACGGATCACCCCTACTAAGAAAAAGTATTTTGTTTTGGTTTGACCCGTAGTCACATATGAAATCACAGACGGTATCAATTTAGCAACACTTTTGCCTCAGGATCTGTTGCAAGAAAGGGGTAATGTGCAACTTCGAGTTTTCAATTATATCCTTTATAGAAATGGCAAAGTCACTCGGGGAATTTATGACACAAGTATTCAATTAGTACGTACTTGTTTAGTACTGAATTGGAACCAAGACAAAAAAGATTCTTCTATCGAAGAGGCCCGTGCTTCATTTGTTGAAGTAAGGACAAATGGTATAATTCGATATTTCCTAAAGATCGGTTTAATGAATAGGGCTCTTTCGTATATCGGTAAAAGAAATAATCCCCCCCTTTTTTCTGATGATGGCTTAGAGTATACCAATATGAATCCATTTTTTTCCATTTATTCAAAGCCAAAACTTCTACAAGCATTTAACCCAAATCAAGGAACTGTTCGTATGTTGGTGGGTAAAAATAAGGAATGTCAGTCTTTTATAATTTTGTCATCATCCAATTGTTTTCGAATGGGTCCATTCACACTCAACGGTGTAAAATATCTCAAAGAATCCATTAAAAAAGATCGCCTAATTCTAATTAAGAATTCATTCGGTCCTTTAGGAACAGTCCTTAATTTTGTGAATTTTTTTTTTACCATTTAATAACTCATAATCAGATCTTGGTAAATAATTATTTACAACTGGACAATTTAAAACAAACCTGTCAAGTCCTTAAATATCAATATTATTTAATGGATGAAAATGGAATAATTTATAATCCCGATTTTTGTAGTAATATAATTTTGAATCCATTCAATTTCCATTGGGATTTTCTTCATTACAATTTTTGTGAGGAGACATCTACAAAAATGCGTCTTGGACAATTTATTTGTGAAAATATATGTATAAAAAAAAATGGACTGCACTTAAAACCGGGTCAAATTATAATTGTTCAATTTGATTCGGTAGTAATAAGATCGGCTAAGCCCTGTTTGGCTACCCCAGGAGCAACAATTCATGGGCATTATGGAGAAATCATTTATGAAGGGGATACCCTAGTTACATTTATATATGAAAAATCGAGGTCTGGTGATATAACGCAAGGTCTGCCAAAAGTGGAACAAGTCTTAGAAGTTCGTTCGGTTGAGTCAATATCCATGAATCTCGAAAAGAGGATTAATGGTTGGAACGAACGTATAAAAAAAATTCTTGGAATTCCGTGGGGATTCTTGGTTGGGGCTGAGCTAACTATAGCGCAAAGTCGTATCTCTTTGGTTAATAAGATCCAAAAGGTTTATCGATCCCAGGGGTGCAGATTCATGATCGGCATATCGAAATTATTGTACGACAAATAAAATCTAAAGTCTTGATTTCAGAGGATGGAATGTCTAATATTTTTTTCCCGGAGAACTCATTGGATTGTTTTGAGCAGAACGAACGGGGCGCGCTTTGGAAGAAACGATCTGTTACCGAACGATCTTATTGGGAATAACGAGAGCATCTCTGAATACTCAAAGTTTTATATCCGAAGCAAGTTTTCAAGAAACTGCTCGAGTTTTAGCAAAAGCTGCTCTCCGAGGCCGTATTGATTGGTTGAAAGGATTAAAAGAAAACGTTGTTCTGGGGGGATGATACCCGTTGGTACTGGATTCAAGGGATTCGTACACCGATCAAATCAACATAAGAGCATTAGCATTCCTTTGAAAAGAAAAAACAAGAATAGACTCGAGGGAGAAATGAGAGATATTTTGTTTTACCACAGAGAATTGTTGGATTCTTGTTTTTTAAAGAATTTAGGTGATAGATCAAAACAACAATGATTGGGGGATTTAACAGAAGAGATTCATCTTTTTTTTAATCTTTATTATTGTTATTTAATTAATTTATTTAGTATCTTAGTAATGTAATAAAATACGTTCACTAAAAAAAAAATAGACAGGAATTTTTGGTTTGGGTTGTGTATCAATGATCAATCAAGGTTAAAAAAGAAGGTTCCGTTGGAACAATTTTTTATTTCAGGATACCTCATCTCTTTATTCAAAAAAGAGTTAAAGTGTGTGGAGAAATGACAAGAAGATATTGGAACATCAATTTGGAAGAGATGATGGAGGCGGGAGTTCATTTTGGGCATGGTACTCGAAAATGGAATCCCCGAATGTCACCTTATATCTCTGCAAAATGTAAGGGTATTCATATTATAAATCTTACCAGAACTGCTCGTTTTTTATCAGAGGCTTGTGATTAAGTTTTTGATGCAGCAAGTAGGGGAAAAAAAATTTTAATTGTTGGGACAAAAAATAAAGCAGCTGATTCAGTAGCATGGGCTGCAATAAGGGCTCGATGTCATTATGTTAATAAAAAGTGGCTTGGGGGTATGTTAACGAATTGGTCCACTACAGAAACAAGACTTCATAAATTCAGGGACTTACGAATGGAACAAAAGGCGGGGCGACTCGCTCGTCTTCTGAAGAGAGATGCCGCGGTGGTAAAGAGACAATTATCTCACTTGCAAACATATCTGGGCGGGATTAAATATATTACAGAATTACCTGATATTGTAATCATTGTTGATCAACAAAAAGAATATACAGCTCTTCGAGAATGTATTACTTTGAGAATTCCAACGATTTGTTTAATCGATACAAACTGTGACCCGGATCTCGCCGATATTTCGATTCCGGCAAACGATGATGCTATATCTTCAATCCAATTAATTCTTACCAAGTTAGTATTTGCAATTTCTGAAGGTCGTTCTAGCTATGTAAGAAATACTTGATTTTTTTATGAAATCAACACTTCAATTCCTACAATTTATAATAGAATTGGTTAATGTTCCTGAATATCAAAAACTACATAATAAATTAAAGGGAAAGGACTGGTGATATTATGTGATTTGATTAATCGGTATCCTAAATAAAAAGTCAATTCAAAAAAAAGTAGACAAGTCGAGAAAGAGATGATTGAATCAAAATAATTTTTTTTAAGTTATATTTCTGTCAGAGGACAATATGAATATTCTATCATATTCAATCAACACACTAAAGAAGGGGTTATATGATATGTCTGGTGTGGAAGTAGGTCAACATTTTTATTGGCAAATAGGGGGTTTCCAAATACATGGTCAAGTACTTATAACTTCTTGGGTTGTAATTGCTATCTTACTAGGTTCAACTGCTATAGCTGCTCGTAATCCGCAAACCATTCCGACAGGGGGTCAGAATTTCTTGGAATATGTCCTTGAATTTATTCGAGACGTGAGTAAAACCCAAATTGGAGAAGAATATCGCCCTTGGGTTCCCTTTATTTGAACTATGTTTCTATTTATTTTTGTTTCTAATTGGTCAGGGGCCCTTTTCCCGTGGAAAATCATACAGTTACCTCACGGGGAGTTAGCCGCACCCACGAATGATATAAATACTACTGTTGCTTTAGCTTTACTCACATCAGTAGCCTATTTCTATGCGTGTCTTACAAAAAAGGGTTAGGTTATTTTGGTAAATACATTCAACCAACCCCAATTCTTTTACCCATTAACATTTTAGAAGATTTCACAAAACCTCTATCACTTAGTTTTAGGCTTTTTGGAAATATATTAGCGGATGAATTAGTAGTTGTTGTTCTTGTTTCTTTAGTACCCTTAGTGGTTCCTATACCTGTCATGTTCCTCGGGTTATTTACAAGTGGGATTCAGGCTCTTATTTTTGCAACTTTAGCCGCAGCTTATATAGGCGAATCCATGGAGGGTCATCATTGATTAGTCTTAGGAAGATTTAGCTTAGATCCAATCATGTGTGGCTCAAGAGACTCTATTACCATTAGATTCTATCAAGATAGAATCTAATGGTAATAGAATCTCTTGAAAAAAACTTAGTTGGTTAGTAGAGAGCGGTTGCACCAGATATGTAGAATCTAATGCTTATAGGTTCATATTTTGAAGTTCAAATTTTTTCGATTAGATGTTTCGAAGAATTATTAGAAAATCTGATTGAATTTAAGATACATATAGGCGGTTTACGTTATGTAAGAAACATATGTATATTTTATATTATATATTGACAAGTTAAGTTATATATGAACGTAATTTGCACTATTTGAATTTGGCTAAAGATGTCAGCCGTTGTATGTAGTCAGAAAGACTCTCCGATTAGTAACTAAAAAAGATGAAGCTTTTCTAATGATCTAACTAATGATCTAATAATATATTAATTAAAATTTGGCGTTTTTAATTCTTTCTACTGGATGGATATTCCAATGGAATAATTAAGTTCTAATTCATTGGTTCATTGTATCATTAACCATTTCTTTTTTTTTTTTGTGTGAGGAACTTATCTATCATGAATCCACTGATTTTTGCCGCTTCCGTTATTGCTGCTGGATTGGCTGTAGGGCTTGCTTCTATTGGACCTGGAGTTGGTCAAGGTACTGCTGCAGGCCATGCTGTAGAAGGTATTGCGAGACAGCCTGAGGCAGAGGGAAAAATCCGAGGTACTTTATTACTTAGTTTAGCTTTTATGGAAGCTTTAACAATTTGTGGATTGGTTGTAGCATTAGCCCTTTTATTTGCAAATCCTTTTGTTTAATCCGAGAAAAAGAAATATATATTTCTCATATTTCTTTTAGGGTCTTGGACGTGCAGGTTGTTTTTTCACATTATATTTTAATTTCGTCCCTACACAATTACTTATACTTATTCATTCAGAAAATAACCCAAGGGAAGGACTGATTTGAAGATGAAGAATTAGTGTTACCCACTCGTTTTCTTCCTTCCTTCCCTTTCCTTAGTCCAAAGCATAAGTTCCCCAACAAAGGAGCTATTTCACAATTCACATGAAACCTAGTACCTAATTCTAGCTAATTCTATTTTATTTGAATTTATTCGAATAAATAATAATTTAAGTATTATTGCTATTGGAAATCTCAATTGAAAAACGGAAATTCGTGAAATTTATTTTTAACCTATTTTCTTTTTAGAAGTAATAAATAAGTGAAGCAATATAATGATTTTTTGAGTTTATCTATAAAAGGAGATCTTATGAAAAATGTAACCGATTCTTTCGTTTTATTGGGTCACTGGCCATCCGCCGAGAGTTTCGGGGTTAATACCGATATTTTAGCAACAAATCTAATAAATCTCAGCGTAGTGATTGGTGTATTGATCTTTTTTGGAAAGGGAGTGTGTGCGGGTTGTTTATTTCAAGAATAGGTTGGATTCAACCAGCTGTACCTTTATTTTCTTTAGAACTAGGGACGAAAGGTGCATGATTTCGCGAATTACTTCTGAATAAAAAAAATTATATGTAAGAACCATAGCATTTCGCGAGTTGTTGGTAAATATACTTTGATTCTCTATCAACCAATAATGTGGGCCCATTAACATGGTTAAAACTAAACGGTTTGAAGTCCAGGTGCAGCAGCGTATTCTTTCTACCACTATGTTAATACCGAGACAGTTAAAAAAAGTTAGAAATTTATCGATATGGAGCACTCATGGCGATAAATTTTTTATTATTTTTTTTATATTAATGCCAAAAAGGCTGAGTCGACGACCTACATATAAAAAAAGAAACTTTTTTGGATTTGAAGAAAAAAACAATTTTGCTGACAATTCATTTTTTGTTTGGTCAGAAGAGTCCTCCAAATATTATATTATAGTTTTGATTAGGGATTTCTTTCAATTTAATTTTGTTAATATCAACAGAGAAGAGAGGATAGGTTCATTACATTCAAAAAAATATGTAAATTTATGATTGAAGTAATTGAGCGTGAAAGCCAAATGAATTGAAAAAATCAAGTTTGGTTCGGGAAGGGATCATGAACAGTTTTAAATGAATGGAAAGATAATCTACTTTCATTAAGTGATTTATTAGATAATCGAAAACAGAGGATCTTGAATACTATTAGAAATTCAGAAGAACTGCGTGGAAGGGCAATTGAACAATTAGAAAAAGCCCGGGTTCGCTTAAGGAAAATAGAAATAGAAGCGGATCAGTTTCGAGTGAATGGCTATTCGGAAATAGAACGAGAAAAAATGAATTTGATTAATTCAACTTATAAAACTTTAGAACAATTAGAAAATTACAAAAATGAAACCATTCATTTTGAACAACAAAGAGCTATTAATCAAGTCCGACAACGGGTGTTCCAACAAGCTTTACAGGGAGCTTTAGGAACTCTGAATAGTTGTTTGAACAACGAGTTACATTTACGTACCATCAATGCTAATATTGGAATGTTTGGGTCATTTGAACGAAAAACTGATTAGTCCATCTCTTCCACTGTAGGTATTATTTTTTTGTTTACACAAAAAATTAAGAAAGACTCATGGTAACCATTCGAGCCGATGAAATTAGCAATATTATCCGTGAATGTATTGAAAAATATAATCGAGAAGTAAAAGTTGTAAATACCGGTACCGTACTTCAAGTGGGTGACGGCATTGCTCGTATTCACGGTCTTGATGAAGTAATGGCAGGTGAATTAGTAGAATTTGAAGAGAGGACAATAGGTATTGCTCTGAATTTAGAATCAAATAATGTTGGTGTTGTATTAATGGGTGATGGTTTGCTGATACAAGAAGGAAGTTCTGTAAAAGCAACAGGAAGAATTGCTCAGATACCCGTGAGTGATGCTTATCTAGGTCGTGTTATAAATGCCTTAGCTAAACCTAATGATGGTAGAGGTGAAATTTCAACTTCTGAATCTCGGTTAATTGAATCTCCGCTCCGGTATTATTTCGAGACGTTCGTCTATGAGCCTCTTCAAACCGGGCTTATTGCTATTGATTCAATGATTCCTATAGGACGAGGTCAGCGAGAATTAATTATTGGGGATAGACAGACTGGTAAAAAAAACAGCCGTAGCTACGGATACGATTCTCAATCAACAAGGGCAAAATGTAATATGTGTATATGTAGCTATTGGTCAAAAAGCATCTTCTGTGGCGCAGGTAGTTAATATGTTCCAGGAAAGGGGAGCAATGGAATACACTATTGTGGTAGCCGAAACGGCAGATTCCCCCGCTACATTACAGTACCTCGCCCCTTATACCGGAGCGGCACTGGCGGAATATTTTATGTACCGCGAGCGACACACTTTAATAATTTATGATGATCTTTCCAAACAAGCACAAGCTTATCGACAAATGTCTCTTCTATTACGAAGACCGCCGGGCCGTGAAGCGTACCCAGGAGATGTTTTTTATTTGCATTCAAGACTTTTGGAAAGAGCTGCTAAATCAAGTTATTTTTTAGATGAAGGAAGTATGACCGCTTTACCAATAGTCGAAACCCAATCGGGGGATGTTTGGCCTATATTCCTACTAATGTAATTTCCATTACGAGATGGACAAATATTTTTATCCGCTGATCTATTCAATGCTGAATCAGACCAGCCATTAATGTGGGTATTTCCGTTTCTAGAGTAGGGTCCGCGGCTCAAATTAAAGCCATGAAACAAGTAGCTGGTAAATTAAAATTAGAACGGCACAATTCGCGAGAATTAGAAGCCTTTGCACAATTTGCTTTCGATCTTGATAAAGCTACTCAGAATCAATTGGCACGAGGTCAACGATTACGTGAATTGCTCAAACAACCTCAATATGCCCCTCTTACGGTAGAAGAACAGATAATGACTATTTATACCGGAACGAACGGTTATCTTGATTCATTAGAAATTGGGCAGGTAAGGAAATTTATTGTTGAATTACGTACTTACTTAAAAACGAACAAATCGCAATTCCAAGAAATTATCTCTTCTACCAAAACATTTGCGAGGAGGCGAAGCCCTTTTAAAAGAAGCTATTCAAGAACAGATGGAACGCTTTTTACTTCAGGAACAAGCATAATGTATTGTAAAATTTATACATTATATTATTATATTTATATATAATATAATAAATATATAATATATATGAAAAAAATGATCTTTCTTCCTAAAAAAACATATGGAAAAAATTGCGTCCAATAGGATTTGAATCTATACCAAAGGTTTAGAAGACCTCTGTCCTATCCATTAGACAATGGACGCTTTTCATTTCATTCCTACCATTCCTATTTTTTTCGTTTTTGACTTTGACTATTTTCTTGTTCTGAAAAAAGAATCGGATTGTATGAAAGATGATATTTAATTTTTAATTGTATATTCAACGCAATAACGACCTATTAATTATTATAGAATAGAGCGGAGCGGGTAGCGGGAATCGAACCCGCATCGTTAGCTTGGAAGGCTAGAGGGTTATAGTCGACGCTGGTTTTTAATTTTGAGTGTCTCTAATTCAAAACCGAACATGAAACTTGTTGGGGTTGGTGTCCTTAACAGTTAGTGCAAGGACTTATAAACCTCTAAAAGGATCAAAGGGCATACTTTGGTATTATTATCAGTTGATCCACGTTTATCAATAACGGTTGGCTTGCTAGATAAGTTTGACGTTATTGTCATACAGATGGCGGTGATCAACTGGTCCCTAAAAGTCACACCTATAGGATACGTTCGAGAGATGTGACGGTATGAAAATACTGTCATGTAGATGCCAAAATTGACTAACCAGTTAGTCCGAGTTATTTGACTAGTAATTAGTCAAATATGTGATGTTGAGATATTATATTTAATACGGATTAAATATCATGGGCTAAGGCGAATTAACCAGTTAATTCGTAAAATTAAATATACGTGATTTATATTTAATTAAATGTATATTAAAAATAATTATACAATACTGTTTTGTCGGACACGTATTAATAATTCAGCTAACCCGTATTATTAGCCGATGCCTTAATTTCCGATAACCGATAATGAGTTTATAATACAAACCCGTCATATACATTTTAGTATTTAACGAACCTAGGACCCGAGTTAAAACCAAGAGGAAGTGGAAGCCCACTTCCCCTTGTGGGTCACGGTTTTGGCCGAAATAGGAGAACAAAAGGAGACCTCCTCCTTCTGTTAAACATAATCATCATTTGAAACAAAAATTAGGGTTTTGAAGAGTATTCTTCTCTGAAAAACCTGAGATCTCTCATCTCGACAAAACTCACATCAGTTCTCCCTATATTGCAAGGCAATCGGAGAACACTGTTCTAGCACAAGGGCATATCTCGGACAAAGTCTTGGGTGTAACGATTAGGAGGAAATCTGCTTTGATTTCTGTTCTTTACGCCGCAATTTAAAGGACCCGAGGTTATTTCTTGTTCCTTATCGTTTCTATTGTTTTTATGTTTTATGACGATATTCGCATGTTTAAATTTACGTTATAGTCCTGCAATTAAAGGGGTAGTATACGGATATTAACCCACAAGTGGTATCAGAGCCAGGCCACGTGAATTTTTCATGTGTTTTTCATAAAACGTTTTTTGAAACGATGATTTTGTGCTTCAAAAACCGTGCCCAGTATACACGGCAGAAATTGTTTGAAACCGTGTCATGTATTACACGGTAATTTCATCTTTTTCGATTTGTTCTTTTTGCATATTGTTGTTTTATACAGAGATTATAACAATATGTCATGTTTTGTAAATTGTCAAATTTGTTTTGATGCGTTTTTGATCGAAATTGCATTTGGTTTTGTATCATAAAACTTGTTTTCACGAGGGTTTTGAATTTTCCAGAGATTTTTGCACTCGATCGACCATGTTTTTAATCGATCGAGTGGCTTTTCTGTATAATTTTTGCTCGATCGAGTCCCTGCTGTACTCGATCGACCCTGTTCCAAAACTTTTTGCTCGATCGAGTCCTTGCTGTACTCGATCGACCTGCTTTCAAAACCCCTCTGCTCGATCGAGTTGTCCTCGTACTCGATCGAGTAGTTTTCTTGATATAGGTACTCGATCGACCACCGTTTAGTCGATCGAGCACCTCTGATTAGCATACCTCTCGATCGACTTGCGATTGATCGATCGAGCCCTCTGTCCCTCGATCGAGCACTTATGTCCCTGGATCGAGGGATTTAAATCTTTAACATGACTTTGAAAATTTGTTTCTTTTGATTTAAATTTTCTTATGGCTTCAATATGTACTTTATACGGATATAGTACACTCGCTTAATAGTGAATCGGTTCACTCACGTACCATATAGTTGTTTTAAAGCGTCTTTAATATGACGGATTATAATGGATTAAAATTAAATGATAGAAGCGGTTTTATCACATGAATTTTAATCATTAAAAGGTGGTTTGGATAAATTTAACATAATTACGTAATTATGTCACGAATGAATTTGTTTTTAGTTGATGCATTTTTATTTATCGTTAATTTATGAATGCCGTGAATGCCTTTTAATTACGTATTTAATTTTACAAGCGGTTGTAACTTAGTGTGGCCTTAGTAGAACGTGTTACCGAAATGATGGAACACGGTCTTGGTTGTATTTTGAGATCTCGTATCTCCGTTTTGGATTTTTCACTTGTAATTACAGTTTTAATTAGAATGTAAATAGGTTTATATTTTGTAATTTTAATTGTAATTTTTGAGAAGACCAAAGATGGAGACCGGATGCTCACTCCCGCTACCTGGATCAAGATGGAACATCAAGACAAGCTTTTCGGGTCCAACGGTGGATTCCAAAGTTGTATTATGTTCTTATACTAGGATAGGCCACACTAGGATATTTTTATTTACGTATTGCATTCCTTTATTTATTTATCGTTACGATAATATGCATCATATTCCGCCTAAAAACCAAACCACCTATTTATTGCATGAAAACTGACACATATAGAGGTCACGAGTTAGTTTTCATTGACATTCTCATGTCACACGATTTTAAGCCATCATCTAAATTAATTCATTCACGACAGACGCTAGTTATTCGTTCACTTAAAATGAATTAAAACTTAGTTGATGGGATCTTCCTCGTATAAACTAAAATTGAGAAAAGTCTTTATAGGTCAAACTCCAATGAGTCCCTTCTTCGTCGGTAGGCATACTATGACCCCTTCTACGTCGGGTAAGTTGGAACTGATTGACCTATTTTATCTCAACACTTTGGTCACTCGTACGATCCTGTGACTATGGTGGACTATAGATAGGATTTACGGAAATCTATCGACCAAGAGTTCTTCCGGAAGAATTAGCTAAACAGTTGGCTTATCAATTTACAGAAATTGAGTCTTGGGATCACTTGTATCATTCTTGAGGGAGATCAATTATGCAAGTGCGAGAGTCTACATGTTTAAAATAAATTTTAAAATAGACTTAAATCACCTCGATGAGTTGCTTATTTCGTTTTGTTTTTCTTTCTTTTTCAGTGTAGATCACGTTTTAAACTGCTAAACAACAAATGGCTGGTTCAAGTGATAACCCAATGCCAAGTGCCACATTGGACCGTGAGTCCTGGCTTAGGATCTTCATGAGTCAGATGAATCAGTCTACTCGACTGAAGAATGATGGATCCAACTTCGCGGACTGGGAGGCAGCATTACGGAATGCTGCCGCTGCTGACGGCTGGAATTAACGAAATCAACAAGTATAACGATTTCGCTTTAGAAGCTGGTGCGGTAAAGAACGTACTTATTTTTGCAATGGAACCCAATTTGCAGAAACGCTTCATAGCCCAAGGTGCAAACAAGATTTTCACCACGCTCACTAAGGAATTCTCGAAAGCACCGAGAATCGTGACCTATGAGCATACCACTCGTTTCTTTGATGCGAGACTCCAGAAGGGCCAACCGGTTAGCCCACACATTCTCAGCATGATTGAGAATGTCGAGAAGCTGGAGACCTTTAACTGTAACATCAGCGAGAACATTGTTATCGACCGCATGCTTCACTCACTCCACGATGGTTTTTCGCAATTTAGAGCGAATTACTATATGAATGATTTGAAGAAAACTCCCCATGAACTGCACTCCCTCCTCGTACAGACCGAGAAGGACATGAAGTGCAGTGGGAGCTCGAAACAGGATGTTCTCGTTGTGTCAAACAAAGGGAAATGGTAAGGGCAAAGCTCCGGCAAACCTAACAGTAGGTAAGGCGAAGTTCAAGAAGTCAGGTTCAGGGAAGAGTGGTCCTGGTGAGGCGAGTAACTCATCAGGCATGACAAAGAGCAAGAGTGAAAACATGGAATGCCATCATTGCCACAAGACTGGGCATTGGAGACGCACATGTCCTGTTTATCATGAGGACTTAAAGGCAGGTCGTGTTAAACCTGTTGGTATGTCTTCTCTCTCTTCTACTTTTATTCATATGATTGAGATTAACCACGCAAGTTACGGAACTTGGGTACTTGATACTGGTTGTGGTTCTCATCTGTGTAATCATGTGCAGGGGCTCCGAAACATCGAACCCCTCGTAAAGGGTGAGGTGGACCTGCGTGTTGGGAATGGAGCAAGAGTAGCTGCCATCTCCAAGGGGACATATGTGATCCAGCTTCCAAGCGGATTTGAGTTGTCATTATATGACTGCTATTATGTACCCAGTCTTTCCAAAAACATTATTTCAGTTTCTGCGCTTGATAAACTTGGTTTTTCATTTGTAATAGAAAACAATGCTTGCATTTTCTCATTACACGATATGATTTACAAGGCGGTTTCCATGAACGGAATTTATGTTTTAGATCGGACCAATGAAATATTACACGTAATGAATAAAAGGTTAAAGGTTGGTGACAAAGATCAAACGTATCTATGGTAATCTGCCGTATGAGACACATTAATGAGAAACGCGTAAAACAGCTCATCAAACATGGAGCTATCTCGGCTTTTGATTTTCAATCATTTGGCACGTGTGAATCATGTCTCATCGGTAAGATGACTCGGATTTCCTTCAAAGGTGTTGGAATGCGCGCTGGCCGACCTATTAGGGCTCATACACACGGATGTATGTGGTCCTATGTCAATCACCGCACGAGAAGGCTATAGGTATTTCATCACTTTCACGGACGATTTGAGTAGATATGGCTATGTCTACTTAATGAAGCACAAAAGTGAATCCTTTGAGAAATTCAAAGAATACCAAAATAGGGTACAGAACCTATTAGGTAGAAAGATTAAAACACTACGTTCAGATCGTGGTGGCGAGTATCTTTCTCACGAGTTTGATCAACACCTCAAAGACTGTGGGATTGCCTTACAGTTAACTCCACCTGGAACACCTCAGTTGAATGGTGTGTCCGAACGGAGAAATCGAACACTACTTGATATGGTTCGATCCATGATGAGTCACACGGTGTTACCTGATTCGTTATGGGGTTATGCTCTTTTGTCAGCCGCTCTAATACTTAACCGAAGTCCGTCTAAAGCTGTTGACAAGACTCCATATGAACTATGGAAGGGAACGGTCCCTAACTTGTCCTTTATACGGGTTTGGGGCTGCGAGGCTTATGTCAAGTGGAGACACGAGGATAAGCTCGGCCCGCGATCGGTCAAGACATACTTTATAGGTTATCCTAAAGGAACACGTGGTCATTACTTCTATTCGCCAACCGAACAACGCGTTTTTGTTGCGGCTAGTGCGACATTCTTAGAGAAGGAATTTCTCGAGAATGCAAAGAGTGATAGAACCTTCGACCTGTCGGAGATTCCAGAACCAAACACCGAGCAACCATTGGAGGAACCTGTTCCTTCAATCCCGGCTGCGGTGAACATTCCTGAGGAACCTAGGAGGTCGGGAAGAGTCTCTATTCCTCCGGACAGATACATCGGTATGGTCGAGGAACATGACATAGATGACGTTCTACTCTTAACGAGTAGTGAACCCGCAACCTATAAAGGTGCCATGACCGATTCGACTCAAAGCTATGGCTTGAGGCCATGCAATCCGAGATGGACTCCATGTATGAGAACAACGTGTGGGATCTTGTTGACTTACCTGCTAAGGTTCGTCCCCTTCAATGCAAATGGCTTTACAAAATAAAGCATTCTGTGGAAGGTCAACAAGATATCTACAAAGCACGACTAGTTGCTAAAGGTTTCACCCAAGTGCCAGGTTTGCACTACGATGAGATTTTTGCACCCGTAGTCATGCTGCGTTCCATTCGGATTATCTTAGCGATCGCCGCTTTTCATGACTATGAAATTTGGCAAATGGATGTGAAAACCGCCTTCTTAAACGGCTTTTTGGAGGAAGAGTTGTACATGGTACAACCCGAAGGTTTCATTGATCCAGTACATCCTAAGAAAGTGTGCAAACTTAAGCGTTCCATTTATGGACTTAAGCAAGCATCAAGGAGTTGGAATCATCGCTTCGACCAAGTGATAAAAGACAATGGATTTACTCGATCTGTCGAGGAACCATGTCTATATATCAAGTCGAGTGGGAGCAAGATTGTCTTCCTAATATTGTATGTTGACGACATACTCCTGATTGGGAATGACATACCTCTCTTAACTTCGGTGAAAGTATGGTTGAAAAACCATTTCCGGATGAAAGATCCGGGAGAGGCACGAGAGAATTCTAGGCATCCGTATCTATCGAGATAGATCACGACGGATGTTATCTCTCGATCGGGGAGTCTTACATAGACAAAGTCCTAGAGAGATTCAGCATGACTAACTCCAAGAAGGGTTTCTTCCTATGGCTCCAGGGGTGCATTTGAGCGATCTCGGGCACCAGAGACACCGGAAGAGAAAGAGCGCATGACACGGATTCCTTATGCTTCGGCTATAGGATCAATCATGTATGCCATGATATGCACACGTCCGGACGTGGCATATGCATTGAGTATGACAAGTCGATTCCAACAGCAACCAGGTGAACCACATTGGTTGGCTGTCAAGAACATTCTTAAGTACCTCCGGAGGACTAAAGATTGGGCATTGACTTATGGAAGCGAACAAAAGCTATGCGCAACCGGTTCTGTGCAGATGCTAGCTTCCAAACGGATCGAGATGACTCGAAATCTCGGTCTGGATTCGTTTTTACTCTTAATGGCGCTGCGATCGGTGGAAGAGTTCGAAACAAACAGCAGATTCTACGACCGAGTCCGAGTACTATGCCGCGTATGAAGCTACAAAGGAAGCGATATGGATGCGTCAATTCTTACATGGGCTCTCTGTAGTGCCTAGTTCGAATGACCCGATCACCATCTATTGCGACAATAGTGGTGCCATCTTCCAAGCTAAGGAGCCAAAGTCTAGCAACAAATCTAGACATGTACAACGGAAAGCTCATCTAATCCGGGATTACGTGGAGCAAAAGGAAGTAGTGATAGAAAAGATTGCTACAGATGATAACATAGCAGATCCTCTCACTAAAGCATTACGACAAGATAAGCATGAAGGGCACGTAAATTCCATGGGAATCAAACGTGTTCCTGAGTTGTAGTACTCTTTTATGGATGAGATTCATTCTCTTTTGTACTCTATACGACATCATCGTTTTGATATTTTATATATATATATATATTTTGTTTTTCATGTAGAATTGTACGACAATTTTGAACACCACAAAGTGAACTGAACAAACATCATATCTTGTTAGTCCTTAATTGCCCACATGAGCTGATAACTCTGGCAATTATTTTGTGACGTTGGTTGATGGTGGGTTCAACGAGCCATAAGTCAACCGGTTGGTGACCAATCACGAGAGGCGATTTATACGGATATTTCGTAGGACACAATTGTGACATCGACGTGGAGTCCTAAATGTTTTACAACATTCGTTGCCCGGTCGTGGATAGGACTTCCATGGTGATCCTAAGAGTCGATTCTTTGACTATCGACTGTCTCTTGAGACTACGGCAGATTTTGGGTGACTTTGGTTTCTTTCTCACGGTCATCCGTAACAGGGGGCCAAGTAGATTTTTCTGGGTCATTTCATCTTTGTGCTTAGATCGGAAGGAGTCGAGTTGAAGGAAATATTCAGCCTTTATCGGGTACTCGATATTTCTCGGGGCCACTCGAGAAGTCAGAATCGAAATGCATGGCCATGCTCGGATACGGATTCGTTTAATCAGTTAAGTTACTCTCTAGTCGGGGAAACCACTCTAGATACGGATCGATTGTAAAATACGACCTTTGTGGATCCGGATCCGCAAATTGTTTTACATTGAGTGGGAGAAATTTTAAATGAATATGAGAATCGGTTATCGCACATACACTTGTACGGACAAGTGGGAGTTTGTTGGAGCTTGTGTCCTCCGGTTAGTGCGGATAACGTCATTGCACATACACTTGTACGGACAAGTGGGAGCTTGTTGGGGTTGGTGTCCTTAACAGTTAGTGCAAGGACTTATAAACCTCTAAAAGGATCAAAGGGCATACTTTGGTATTAATATCAGTTGATCCACGTTTATCAATAACGGTTGGCTTGCTAGATAAGTTTGACGTTATTGTCATACGGATGGCGGTGATCAACTGGTCCCTAAAAGTCACACCTATAGGATACGTTCGAGAGATGTGACGGTATGAAAATCCTGTCATGTAGATGCCAAAATTGACTAACCGGTTAGTCGAGTTATTTGACTAGTAATTAGTCAAATATGTGATGTTGAGATATTATATTTAATACGGATTAAATATCATGGGCTAAGGCGAATTAACCGGTTAATTCGTAAAATTAAATATACGTGATTTATATTTAATTAAATGTATATTAAAAATAATTATACAATTTTGTTTTGTCGGACACGTATTAATAATTGACTAACCCGTATTATTAGCGATGCCTTAATTTCCGATAACCGATAATGAGTTTATAATACAAACCCGTCATATACATTTTAGTATTTAACGAACCGGACCTCGAGTTAAAACCAAGAGGAAGTGGAAGCCCACTTCCCCTTGTGGGTCACGGTTTTGGCCGAAATAGGAGAACAAAAGGAGACCTCCTCCTTCTGTTAAACATAATCATCATTTGAAACAAAAATTAGGGTTTTGAAGAGTATTCTTCTCTGAAAAACCTGAGATCTCTCATCTCGACAAAACTCACATCAGTTCTCCCTATATTGCAAGGCAATCGGAGAACACTGTTCTAGCACAAGGGCATATCTCGGACAAAGTCTTGGGTGTAACGATTAGGAGGAAATCGCTTTGATTTTGTTCTTTACCCGCAATTTAAAGGACCCGAGGTTATTTCTTGTTCCTTATCGTTTCTATTGTTTTTATGTTTTATGACGATATTCGCATGTTTAAATTTACGTTATAGTCCTGCAATTAAAGGGGTAGTATACGGATATTAACCCACAAGACTTTAGTTTCATTCGGCTCCTTTATGGAAAATGGAGGAATTCCTAGATAAAAATTTTAGGCGGGAACTAAAAAAAATTCACCCATAACATCTATGTCAGCTTTTTGTATGAATGGATTCAATTCAAAAAAACTTGCTTTCTAGATGATCCTTCTAGAAGAAGAGATTCAAACAATCTTTCTAGTTACTTCGTTCTCTATTTCTAGTTGAGATAATCTTAAGGAAAAGTTTTGTGTTTCCACCGAGCTACAAAAAATATTAAAGCCTCTAGTAAACTAAAGTCATCATTTAATAGCCATTTTGCCTTGCTTTCCTTATAAAAAAGGAGGAAGATTTAGTTACGATTAGAAACCCTTTTTATATCTTTATCCATGGATTTCTTACTTATACTCATTCAATTGGAAATAGTGGTCCAATTACAAAAAATTCATGTTTCGTAATTTCATAATCCAAAATTTAGAGTTTTATTTGAATTTACTTTTGGATACAAATCACGAGAATGTATAATTGTCTTCAAATTTGGCATTGAAGGTAAGGGATTAATTCCTTTTTCGAAATAAAGTTTATGACCAGAATACTAATCAAACCGGGGGACCCCTTAACTATTAAAGGGTTATATAGAACGAATCACACTTTTACCACTAAACTATACCCGCTACAGTTCAATTATTGTATCGAAATATCACTTTTGTCGAACACCGAATAAAGTAAAAAAAAAAAAAAAAAGGCCTGGCAAAAATCGATTAGGCCAGGCCGTGGAATAAAAAAATTAAAATTTTCGGGTCTTTCTTTATATATAATATAATAATAATTATATATTATAGTCAAATTGAATCTTTCTTTTTTGTCTTTATACAACTGATTGGAATTTCATCTAAAAATTGTACTTGTTGTTGTACCGTTGTACTCTTGTATGACACAATAACAACTTGTATATTTTGTATACATATATTATTGTTATATATTAACATTATATAAACGTTATTGTTATGTTATATTATATAAATAATATAATTTTTTAGTTATTTTAAATTCGATTTTATTACATTAAATATTTTTTTTTACATAAAAAAATCTTCTAATTTATTTAATATTTATTTGCAAGTGGGAGAGATGGCTGAGTGGACGAAAGCGTCGGATTGCTAATCCGTTGTACGATTTATTTAAACCGAGGGTTCGAATCCTCTCTTTCCGTGTTCCGTTACATTTTACATTGATCATTATTATATATCTTTTTTCGTTGAATCTTTTTTTCATCCATTTTTTTCGAGGTTAAAATTTTAACTTCGAAAACAATGGATGAAAAATCAAGCAAAAAAGCCTTTTGTTAATCTTCGCGCCCAGATTACGCCCGGATCATTAGATAAGAATCCGAAAATAAAGAGAGAAACAAAGAATATCACTCTTTGTGTAAACAAAGAGTTTGAGAGTAAGCATTAAAAATCTCCACGAGTTTTTTTTTGAAAAGATAATAAATTACCTATTTTTATACCGCATATCCCATAATTTTTTTATATTTAGTTTGACGCCGAAAGGCATTTGTTTTATATTTTGTAATATATATAAATAAGAAATAAAAAAAAAAGTTATTATTATCTTATCTATTATCTTCTTACTTATCAATAATTTTTTATACCTACTTGTTGATATTGTGGAGGATCACAATAAGGTTTGTTGATTATCCAATAAAATAGTTAGAATGGAAAATGAGATAATGTGGATTGTGTCGATCCAAGAATTTTGTTAAAATATTTTAAGGCTCATATTGTAAGACTTTTTTTTGTTAATGTTTGAGTATTAGAATATTAGAATAGAATCCTCTAATTCTCGAAAAAAAAGCATTCATTTTTATAGGATAAGATGAAAGATCTTATCGAAAACTTACAACAACACTTGCCAAACGAAGGCTAAGAGAAAAAAAAAGTAGAGGTATGACTGGCATAAAATCGACAATTGGACTCAAAAAAGCATAGGCCTCCGGTAATTTGGCAAAGAAACAACTACTCGAATAAAGAGCAGAATTAAGACCGATCAAACTAAAGATATTAAGCATAACAGATTATTTTTTAAAAAATTGTATTTTGATTGAGTTATTGATAGAAAAAAAATCTTTCGTTTTTTGAACTTACTCACTCTATCAAAAAACCTTCCATTCTCAATAGAGAATAGAAGAAATTCTACTTTCATATAATATCTTAATGGAATTTTTGGTAATGATCAATAAATTCATTTTTTCTATGTCTACATGTGTCGAAGTTAAAATACTAACCAACAGAATCTACTTGATTCTTTCGCTAGTTGGGCTGGAATTGACGAACAATCAACAACAATATTAGTGTTTATTAGTATAGAAATCGAAGTGGGGCGTGGCCAAGCGGTAAGGCATCGGGTTTTGGTCCCGCTATTCGGAGGTTCGAATCCTTCCGTCCCAGAGCCTATCTAATTTAAGAATAAGAAAAAAACTTTTTTCCTTTTATAAAGTTTCTAAGGTGTAAGATTGACTAGAGTCTTACTCTTTTGGCTGACGATTAGAATAAAAAAATTAGATCTTTTTCACATATTTCACAACGATACGAGCTCAAATTCCACGCAACGAAAGGCGCACCCATTGGGTATTGAGGCACGATGGGGTTATAGATTACAGAAATTTTAATTATAAAAAAAAGTTGTGCCTTTACCTATCCTATATCCATCCTCCATATCTATATATGATATAGGAATATATAATATAGAAAAAATATTCATCTAAAATTATAGAAGGAAGTTAGTTCTTTTTTGTTCATCCCCATAAAACTAATTGTTTTTTACTATTATTTTCTTTTTAGATATATATTATATATAAATATAAATGAATGTGAATAAAATTAATATATTTAAAGGTTGAGTTTAAAGCTCTCTTAGCTTATCTTTTAGGGATATCGTCTTATTGTCAATTTTAATTGTTTGTAATTTGTATAAAAAATGTTAATTAGGAAATAAAAAAATTATAAAAAAGAACAATTACTAAAAAAGTGTAAGATATATTACGTATCTAATCTATGTAACAATTGTCTTAAATGTGAACCAACGACTATTCATGATTTGATAATTGAATCAACCGCAAACCGGAACCCGGTTCCAAATTCGAGGAATGTTATGGTAAAACTTCGTTTGAAACGATGTGGTAGAAAGCAACGTGCGACTTGAAGGACATGATCTGTTGTGGATTCTTATATCCATCATTCTATAATTTCTATAATAAAGGATGCTCTTAACTCGACATCTTTTTTTCTGTTTCACTCGAACCCGGTTTGTTGGGGTGTAATGGAATATGATGGAGCTCGAGTAGAAATCTTGAGCAATTTCTCAAGGGAGAGGGTCTAGGGTTAGTGTCAATAAAAAGAATACGTTGGAACAACTTTGTAAGTTATCTTTTGAGAAAAATGGTAAAGGATCAAAATAAAGAAAATTTTGAATCCCCCAGGAGATTTTGATAAACCTTTTCAATTAATTTGATTTATATATATCGTGCGGAAATCCCTCGTTCATATGATTAGATTCTTTGATAGAAATAAATAACAAAAAGGTCTCATTCTTTGCCATTTTTGAAAGGATTAAAAATCAACGAAGCAATGTCTAAACCCAATGATTCAAAAAACAAGATGATAAAGGCTTCCGGAACAAGGAAAGACTCTTTTTAATTGTCGCGACAATTGATTGGGATCAATTCAAATCGATGTTAAATGAGACAAAACAAAGGGTATTTTAGACTACTCAATAAATGCTAAACTAAAGGATTTTTTTTATTTTGGGCTCCTTGAAACCTATCCAACTTGAGTTATGAGTATACAAATGATTTTTTTGAGTAAAGATGAGTAAACAAAGGGCTTAATTTTAATTCATTTGAGGATTGAGGATTTTATAGACTTTTTTTTGGCATTCTAATTTATACATACATTTTTTTTAATCATTTTTTCTCGAGCCGTACGAGGAGAAAACTTCCTATACGTTTCCAAGGGGGGTTAAATCTATCCCAATAAGCCGTCTATCGAATCGTTGCAATTGATGTTCGGTCCCGAAGAGAGGGAAGAGATCTGCAGAAAGTAGGTTTTTATGATCCGATAAAAAATCAAACTTATTTAAATGTTCCTGCTATTCTAGATTTTATTCAAAAAGGCGCTCAACCTACAGAAACTGTTTATGATATTTTAAAGAGGGCGGAGGTTTTTAAAGAATTTCAATTTAAGCAAACGAAGTTCAATTAATGAATAATAAGAATTTTTTTTTATAAAAACGAAAGATAATGAGGTTGTAATTTGGTAGAACTTTTTTAGTCCTGTACTTTTTTGTAGTGCCAATCCAACCAGTTCCAAGATTATACAACTGGATGTACAATGAGCATTGTACATCCAAGGTTATTTTAGTATTTTTCCACATACTTTTACAAAAAAAAAAAATAACGTAATCCAATTTTGAATTCAATCCTCCTACTTTCTCTAGCTGCTTCCATAATTTTATAACTCCTCTCCATCTTCATCCATCATTCAGTTAATGAATCATATTCTCCTTTAAATTATTATAATTAATTGAATATATGGAACAAATCATATGATGTGACTCGTGAGGAAAAAACATTTTTATCCAAAATTTTTAATACATGAAAATAGTTAAAACTCGTATTCTTTTTACATTAGCTCATATTTTTATCTTTATAGCTCATATTCTTATCTGCTCGTATTTTAAAGCTCTTGATCCTTTTAAGCTCGTATTCTTTTTAAATTAGCTCGTATTCTTATATTAATAGCTCATATTCTTATGCGCTAGTATTTTTAAGCTCGTAATCCTTTAAACTCGTATTCTTTTTACATTAGCTCGTATTATTATCTTAATAGCTCGTATTCTCATGTGCTTGTATTTTTAAGTTCGTGATTCTTTTAAGCTCGTAATCTTTTTACATTAGCTCATATTCTTATCTTAATAGCTCGTATTCTTATGTACTCGAATTTTTGAACTTGTATTCTTCTAATAATAGTTCATATGATTGGTGTAGAAATTTACCTCAAAGTATTATTAGATCCATTTTTTCTTCTTGATGATGATGTAAATTGCTTCTCGTTCACCAAAATATTATTCGATGCGTTTTCCCTCCTTGAGTATGATGTCAATTGATTTCTTTTCACCATATTAGAATCAGAATTACGGATCGTTTAAGAGAAATTTAGAGAGGAGAAAGAGGGGGTAGGGTTTGTCGATCGGAGAGAAATCAGAATTAGGGAAAAATTGAGATAGGTAGAATTTTTTTTTTTGGGTTTAAATAGTTTAAT
>NC_133530.1:80424605-80468073 GCF_048544455.1 Silene latifolia
GGCTAAGATAGATTGTCACCGAAAGAGGGTTTCTTTGAGATATCCTAAGAGGATAAGTGTGTCTTATCGTGGGTTTGTTGTCAAACCCAAAGTCAAGTTGATTGCAGCGGTGACCTTGAAGTCCTATCTGAGGAAGGGGTGTCCGTTGATCATATGGCATGTGAGAGACCATAGAATGAAGAGTCCGTTAGTTGGAGATACCAATGGTGGGAGAGTTTCCGATGTCTTTCCGGAGGAAATACCGGTTGCCACCGAAGAGGAGATAGATTTCGGTGTTGAGTTAAAACCGGGATCAGGCCACTCTAAGGCACCGTACCGTATGGGTACTAAGGATTTGGAGGAGCTGAAGAAACAGTTGGATGATCTGATTGAGAAGGGATACATTAGACCTAGTGTATCACCGTGGGGAGCACCACTTTTGTTTGTGAAGAAGAAAGATGGGAGCTTTAGGTTATGCATCGATTATAGATAATGACATTTGATGAAGAACAAGTATCCTTTGCCAAGCATAGATGATTTGTTTGATCAGTTGAACGGTGCAGCGATCGTTTCTAAGATTGATTTGAGGTCAGGTTACCATCAGGTGAAGATTCGGGAAGAGGACATACGGAAGACAACTTTTACATCGAGGTATGGTCACTATGAGTATGTTGTGATGCCGTTTGGGTTGTCTAAAGCACCTGCTGTGTTTATGATTTTGATGAACCGGGTCTTTAGACAGTTCTTGGATTGGTTTGTTGTGATCTTTATCGATGACATCCTAGTCTTTTCTAAGACTAATGAGGAGCATTTGAGGATAGTGTTGCAGACTTTGCGAGAAAATAAGTCGTATACAAAATTGTCTAAGTGTGAGTTCGAGTTAGAGAAGTTACTTTTTCTGGGGCATGTGATTCAAAGAAGGGTGTAGCTGTGGATCTTGCAAAGATTGAAGCAATTACTAAGTGGAAAGCACCAAAAAAATGTGGCAGAGATCAGGAGTTTCTTGCGTTTGGCAGGGTACTATAGACGGTTCGTGAAAGATTTCTCCAAGATAGCCAGACCTATGACAACTTTGATGAGGAAAGAGAACAAGTTTCGTTGGGATGAAAGTTGTGAGACGGCGTTCCAGACACCAAAGGAGCGTTTGATCACATCTCCAATCTTAGTATTACCTGAAGGGAGTGAGAACTTTGAGGTGTATACCGATGCTTCAAAGAAAGGGTTGGGTTGTGTGTTGATGCAGAATGGGAAAGTGATTGCCTATGCTTATAGGCAATTGAAGCCTTATGAGGAGAACTATCCCACACATGATCTAGAGTTGGGTGCGGTTGTGTTTGCTCTCAAGATTTGGAGGCACTATATTTATGGAGCGACCTTCAAGGTGTTTTCAGATCACAAGAGTCTCGAGTACATCTTCACTCAAAAGGAGTTGAACATGAGACAGATGAAGTGGATGAAGGTGGTTGGGGATTATGACATGGATATCATTTACCATGAAGGGAAAGCTAATGCGGTTGCGATGCCTGAGCAAGAAGAGTGTGCATTCTCTATGCACGGCTATGTCTTTGATGAGGTTGAGAGATGAGGTGGGGAAGATGGGGATACATATGATCCAGAAAGGGGATGTTATAGGGGATATGATAGTGGAGTCAGACCTTTATGATGATATTCGCAGGAAACAGGCTTTGGATCTCAAGATTGGGGAGTGGAGAGCTGGAGTAGAGAAAGGGACAGTGTCTAGATTCTCTATTCATACAGATGGTAGTGTGAGATTCGATGGGAGATGGTGTGTTCCTAGTGATGAGGAGTTTAAAAACATAATCATGAAAGAGGCTCATTGCACACCATATTCGGTACATCCTGGCGGTGACAAGCTATACAAAGATTTGAAGCAGACTTTATGGTGGTCTGGGATAAAGAAGGAAACAGTGAGTTTGTGGCTCGTTGTTTGACATGTCGAGTGAGAGTGAAAGGAGCAAAGAACGACCACAAGGTAAGATTCAATCTCTTGAGGTACCTGAGTGGAAGTGGGAGTCCATTTCTATGGATTTTATAGTGGGTTTGCCGAGGAGTCAACAGGGTAATAACATGATATGGGTTATAGTTGACCGATTGACTAAGTCGGCTCACTTTGTCCGATGAAAGATAATTGGACCAAGATACGATTGGCTTTAGCTTATAGGAAGCATGTGGTTCGTTTGCATGGGGTTCCTAAGGATATAGTTTCCGATAGAGATGCGAGGTTCATATCACGATTTTGGAAAGAGTTGCAGGAGATGATGGGGACTACTTTGAAGATGAGTACTGCATTTCATCCTGCGACGGATGGCCGACGAGAGAGGGCTATCAAGACTTTAGAGGACATGTTGCGAGCTTGTATTATGGATTTTGACGGTAGGCGGGAGCAGAGGTTAGATTTGATTGAGTTTTCTTACAACAAATGCTATCACACCGGTATTGGCATGGCACCATTTGAGGCTTTGTATGGGAGGAGATTTAGGAGTCCGATTTGCTAGGATGATAGTCTTTGAGAAGTTGTTTTGGGACCACAGATGGTACAGGAGATGGTTGAACAGGTTAAGGTGATTAGACAAAGGATGAAAGCGGCCCAGGATCGACAAAAGAGTTATGCGGATCTACATCGTCGTGACATACGATTTCATATTGGGGACAAGTTTCTTTTGAAAGTGTCTCATATGCGTGGGGTCATGAGATTTGGGAAGAAAGGGAAGTGAGCAAAAGTTTATCGGACCTTATGAGATTTTGGATCGTGTGGGTGAGGTTGCTTATTGGTTAGCTTTACCAGCTGCTTTGGATAGAGTGCATAATGTGTTTCATGTGTCTCAGCTGCGGAAGTATGCTAGTGATCCATCACATGTGTTGGAGGTAGAGAACATCGAGCTGGATGAGTCCTTGTCTTATCTTGAGGTGCCCAAACAGATTCTTGAATACAAGTTAGGAAAACCAGACACGGTGAGACAGTGTTGCTTAAGGTTCTTTGGTATAACCATGAGGTTGAGGAGGCTACTTAGGAGGCGGAGGAGGCTATGAGGGAGCGGTATCCGTCTCTTTTTGATCAGGTATGTGTGATTACGGTGACGTAACCTTGTTTCTTTTAGGGGGGTAGGAGATGTCGCATATAGTTTTTGCATGTTTTATGTTGGTTCTAGTACAGTTAGTAGTTGTCTTTAGTCGGGTTGAGTTTTGTTTTGGGAGGTGTGTTTTGAATTTTGTGGTCGGTTTGGTTATGTTGTTGTGTCGGGGTGATGTTAGTGTGTTTTGTTTTTGTTTTTGGTTTGAACTTCGGGGACTAAGTTCTTTTTAAGGAGGGAAGACTGTAATACTACGGTTTTATGTGTCTTAAGGTACTCTATCGAGTGGGACTTACTCTGTCGAGTAAGTTGTTTTTTACGCAAAAATGCAGGGATCGCTGTAGGGTACTCGATCGAGTAAGTTGGGGCCTCGATCGAGTAAGGGGCACTCGATCGAGTAAGTCACTTACTCAATCGAGTAAGTGAGTATACCGGTGATGTTTGACGGGTTTTGTTAATAATGCGGGATTAGTATATAAAGCTTTCGTCACTTTTCTTAAAACACTTTTTACACTCTAAAACCTTTAAAAGAGAAGATTTGAAGTTACGTTGATTGTTCTCGCCGCATTATTAGCAAATCCCAAGGCTAGGAGTGTCGGATTGCATTGTTCTTTACGCCGTTGTGATCCTTGTGTCGAGGGTAAGCTTTTTATATAATTTTTATAATATTTTGTTAAGATTGGTTAAACCCTAATTGGGTGTTATTGAGGGTTTTGGGTGATTTATATGAATGTAGTTGTAATTGCATGTATGTATGTTATAGGAGGAGGTTTCGTTGAGGAAAGATTCGATTTAGTCTTTGATCGATTGTTGGTGTTTGCTTTCCGGGTAGGGTTTTCCCTACTCGCATTGCTACATAATGTGTGGTGTTTGTGATGGTGATTGTTGGTTAATTATATTGTTGGTTTGATTTTAATGGTTGCATTGTTGCTTGTATATTGTTGTTTGGTTGTGTATATGTCGTGATCTTCGGGTGCGTCCTGGCTAAGTGTAGTCACTTGCGGGAGTGGCTTCACGCCCTTGATTTGCCTTTCCGTGGAACCCGCCACATGAAGGATGTGCACATTAATGAACTTGGGTTTATCGCTCGATGGAGATGAGCGGGGCTTAGGTGGGAACGGCTGCGGTCCCCCATCATCGGCGAGGAGTACTGTTGCGATGGGTACTCCCAGGCTACACACATTAGTGTGTAGTCAGTTGTGTGGAGATTGGAGATGGAGACTAGTTTAAGTTGTTTGAGCTGTTTGTGATATTGTTTCATTGTGGCATTTGTTTTTATATAATTAGTACTGACCCCGTTAATTGTTTTAAAAACTGTGGTGATCCATTCGGGGATGGTGAGGTGTTGTTTGGCAAGTATAATGGCTTATGCGGGGGATAGCTGGGATAGAGTCACCACCGGTCTTAGAGTCTTCCACTGTGTTTTATTTAGTTATTTGAGTACTTTGGTTTTTGGAGAACAGTTGTATTCCTTTTGACAGTTTTTGGAACTTTGTTGTATCACCTAAACTTTAATATCATTTAAATACGTTTCGTTATTGTCTATTTGAGTATCATTGCCTCGGAAATAGAGCCATCGACGTTTTCATACCTTAAGTGGTCCTGGTAAGGCACTTGGAGTATGGGGGTGCCACATTAATCTAGCCTTTTAACTATATTGTATAGATTTCTTTATTTGTATGTTACACAATATGTAATGACATATTTGTAAGCACTTTTAGTAATCATTCTTTATTTTTAAGAATTATATCAAATATCCAATAATCTAATAATAATTAAATAATCAATAAAAATGAATAGAAATTAATGGGGTATAAAATATCATGTGGAATTAAATTAAATGTTAATGCCATGTGGAATTAAATTAAATGCTTTAATCTAGCCTTTTAACTATATTGTATAGATTTACCGTCGTAAAATCTTTAATTACTGTTATTTTAGAATTAATTTGGTTAATTGACCCCGCTGGAGAGCTGCCATAGGAAGTGTTTGTGGTGCCGTCGTGGCCTCTTCTTGGTGGAGATGCTTGGTTGTTTCATCAGTGGTTTTAGGGTTTATAAACCCTAGATACGTTGATGACTCATTTTTTTTTTTTTTTGATGACGAGGGGGTTGAATCTCCCCGGGCCCATGCATTCCCGCACCACAACATGGACCATGTAAGCCACCCCTTTCGGGGGCTGCAGTGGCCAATTGATCATCGCCCACTGGAGTCGAACCGGGACCTCTCAACTCCTGCACTGCAGCAAGCTTCAAGGTTTAACCCGGCTACCACTGGACTAACACCACTTGGTTCGTTGATGACGCATCTTAATATCACCCGATTGTTGGGGTTAATGCGAGATTAATGTGACCTTACTTGAAGTTAATGTAACTTCATTGGAAAGTTACTGTGACTTCACTTAGGGTTAATGTAACTTCATTGCGGTGTTATAATCCCATTGAGGTCAATGTAACTTAACGAGGTTATAGTTGAGGTTAATGTAACCTCGATTTCAATGCCAAGGTTAATGTGACCTGATAAGGTTATAGTTGAGGTCACCGTAATTGATGAGGTCATAGTTGAGGTCATGTAACCTGATGAGGTTATTGTTGAGGTTAGTGTAGCCTCAAGTTATTTATTGAGGTCATAGTCGAGGTTAATGTAACCTCGAGGTCGGTACTTAAGTTGTGGTTGAGGTTAATGTAACCTCACATTCAAAGTTCATGTTAAGATTAAGGTTACTATGACTTTGATCGTTAATAATTGTTTCACATGTTCTATTATGTTCGCTTATAATATAACATTATTTTTGCATATGTCATTGGTTACTTTTAGGCATTTGATAGTAGGATAGGTTGTTATGATGTTCTACTGAGTTGAGTCATGATGTTGTTCACGCATGGTTTGTACAATCAGTTATAGTGTACTTTTGTTTGTTGGCTAGTGTGAATAGATGACGGTAGTATGAGTTGTATACTATTGGAATGAACTAAAGCTACCCTTCTGGATTGTTATTTTGGTCTACGTTGGGTGGGGGGAGGGGGCAGATGCAGTGGTTATATGCTCTGGGTCCTCAGTTTTTTTCAGTGTACAATTATTGCACCGAGAGTCTGGCCAGGTCTTAGGCACATAGGTAGTGGTTATATGCTATACATAGTACTATGGAGGCGGTGGTTATACGCTCCACATAGATGGAGGTAGTTGTTATACACACCGTCAGCTAGAGGTAGTGGTTATTTGCTTTAGCAGTTAGAGGTAGTGGTTTTACGCTCTAACGACATTCACTCTATTTGCTATGCTTTGATGCTAGCATTTGTGCCTTATGTTGTTGTGGATTGTGTGTTACTTCTAGTTTCGTAAGTGTTCATGGTCTAATGGTTGCATATGGTCTAGGATAACATGGTTACATTGTCTAGTGTCGACAACGTTATGGTATGGTAAGTTGGTTTCATGTCATGATGTATATATGTCTTCACATGTCATTTGTCTACTTTCAGTTGTTATTAATTGTTAGTTAATTCAGCCTGTTGTAAACATGACCGAGAGAGAATCTAATTACCCCCGACTGATTGTCGCCCCTCTTTGAAGATTCTCCGGGTTGTTATTGATTGGATGATGCTTGCATGGGGAATTGTGTGAAACGATATTAATAAACTACTGAGGATTTATATTGATTTCAGTTGAGAACATTAAATTAATGTAGTAGCTTTTGATATTGGATTGAGTATCGATCCGGATTGGTCGTGTTTTCCGCCACGGACCTTATTGTTATTGTTAAACTGTTATTCATTTATATAATGTTATTTTCTTTATAATGTAATCCGGGTTGTTACACATCGATGGAGCGTCGAAAGGAAATCCGAGTTTGGTTGCTGCGCGGTGGCATATTTCGAAACTCGGTGGGTCAAATGGTGTTTGAATTCTTGGAGAGGCTGGGTATTGCTTCGCTTACAAGGGCAGAATTAATGGCATTGAAGCAAGGTTTGATGATGGCTATTGAACATAAGTTCTTATGCCTCATTATTCAGACGGATTCACAAATAACTTGTTTTTATCTACCCATGTGACCCGTTACAAGCTTGCAACGGATAATGTTGTCATAAACAAGAATTTGTCATCACCTACCTTATGGCCTTACCGAGGAATCCAATACGAACCGTAATACCTACTAGTCGACTAATCAAGCAACTTGGATCTTTTTCATTTATTTCTCTCTCTATATTCTCTTCAATACACTCATATTATATCATATAATTCATTTTCATTCATTTACCTTTTCCTACTTAAAGGTATTTACAACTATCCGATTTATCCAGAATTAGATACGGACCATAAAAAGGTAATAAACTTCCATTTAATTTTTAGGAAACTGAGAGAATTCTTACTCCTAATAAAATACATATCTGCATCATTTACTTGTCAGATACTACGTACTCCTTAAGCTCGCATATGCTTGAACACATTGTAAACAAAAAAAAGCATTATTTTGTTTGTTGTAACATCCTCCTCAAAAAATTACAAAACTCTAGGGAAATCCTACTAATCTATCTATCTATAAAATATAATTAAAAGGGTACCTAAAATAATGTAACATGACAAATTTTAATATGACGTGGCATATTTAAATGTGACATGGCAAATTAGCGTGATATGAATTATCAATTTATTATTACTTGGTATTAATTTAATTCAATTATCTATAATTTAATTTAATTCACTTATCTATAATATTAAAGTATATTATCATTATTCTTCAATTAATTTTGTATATTAAATATATCTATAAAATATAATTAAAAGACTAACCTAAAATGACAAATAAACGCCACCTAGACAAAGTCACGTAGGATCCAAAAAGCCACCTAGATTTAAATCTAATGTGACGTCGCATATTTAAATGTGATGTTGCATATTTTTAATGTGACATGGCGAATTAATGTGACATGGATTAGCAATTTATTATTAGATGACATTAATTTAAACATTTATCTATAAATTAATTTAATTCACTTATATCTATAATATTAAAGGATATTATCATTAATTTTAATTAATTTTATATATTAAATATATTATCTTCCAAAATCCCTTACAAATTTACATCAAATTTCATAAATTATAATTAATATTGACATTTTAATTGAAATTTTTGTAATAAAACATGTTAATAAATTTCATTTGTTATAATTAAAATTGAAATTTTTTGTAATAAAACATGTTAAGGAATTAATTAAACCTCTTCATATTATTAAACACTCACCATTATTAACATTTTCCTATTTAATTCATTGTTTTAAAATTTTTGTAATAAAACCTGTTAATAAATTAATTAAACCTCTTCATATTACGGAACACCCACCATTATTAACATTTTTCTATTTAATTTTTTTAATTAAACATGGTAATAAATTGATTAAAACTCTTCATAATACTTAACACACACCAAATTAATTAAAAGTTTTTCCTATTTAATTATTTTTTGCAATATAATATGTTAATAAATTTTATTAAAACTCCTTATAATACTCAACACCCATAACTTTCATTAACATTTTGTCCTATTTAATTCATCTCTTGAGGTCCTCGACAATCAATTATCTAATTTAATAATACCAAAAAATTAAATTAAAAATTAAATTCAAATATGGGAATTTATGGTTGTGTAATGACTATAAAACCTATAATAGTTTCTATACATTTTATTTATTTAAAATATGTCCATTTGTCATGAGTTTCTAAATTGTGGATTGTATTTTATGGTTTAATTTATTTATTTGATTATATTTAGTATATTGAGTATTATTGTTGAGTATTATTGTTGAGTATTGTTATTGTTGTTGTGTCCAATAAAGTATATTCTAATTTGTTATATTGTTGGTTTTATGAATCGTTTGCTTTATCTTTGAATTCATGTTTTCCAGTTGGTTTAATTTAAGTGACTTACATGTGAAAATGTTTTGATTCGTTTGTCAAGTTTTTGCCAGGTTGATGTTTTATCTTTTGGTCAATGTATTTTTTATATAACTTTAAAGCACCATGAAACGTATGTGAATGCAGATAAGGCAAACCATCACGTGGGTAGTATGAAGAGGGAAGAAATACAAAAGGCACGAAACTGAGGTAAAATTAAAGGTAAAAAATGTAAGGTAGAAACTGATAAGTAATGGATGATTGTTGATCTCAAAATAGAAGTCTTATAATATTTCTTTTAATTTGTTATTAAACGTATATTGTGGTGTAATTTTACTATTATACTTTCTCGATCAACCTATTTGAATTTGTATTTTTGTATTCACGAGTATAATCATCTATAACATATATTTTCTTTTTCATTTTATATGAACTATTATCAAGGCATGTAATAAAAGGAAGCGAAAGTGAACCTTCGGATAAGTATTAAATTCGTATGTTTTCAAGTTTATGTGTTTTTTTTCAAAACAAGAATAATACATAAAACTTAATCTCATAATTTCCTAAAAAAAAACCTACTCTCATAATTAATGATAAATATATAAGTACAAATAATTGAATGAAAAATCTTTAAAATTTACAATTTACTTTTTGAACCATCATGACAATAATTAATCATTTTAATTATGTCATTTCCTCTTCCAATTTAAGTTTTCTTCAACTCCCACCTTTTGATTGTTTTCTATAAAATTTACTTTACTTTTTTAAGTGATTTATGTTTTTTTAACCATTATAAGACGATCATTGGTCTCAAAATGGAGATCTTATAATATTTCTTTAAATTTGTTATTAAGCGTATATTGTTGTGTAATTTAACTATTATGCTTTCCCGATCAACCTATTTGAATTTGTATTTTTGTATTCATGAGTATAATCATCTCTAACATATATTTTTCTTTCTCATTTCATATAAACTATTATCAAGGCATGTACTAAAAGGAAGCGTACTAAAAGGAAGCGAAAGTGAACTTTCAGATAAATATTAAATAGTATGGTTTCTAAATTCTAATCCGTATATTTTTAAGTTTATGTGTTTTTTTTTTCAAAACCGTAATAGATTATTTTATATTCTTTAATACTATTTTTATTTTTATATAGGATCGTGGACATAAGTATAACAAGCGATGGATCAAATTCTTGAAATAGTAATAAGGAACTTAAAAAAATTTATGAACCTTTTGGAATTCGGATTTAGGGAATATAGTTTTTAGATTATTGAGAAATTGAAATGAAAATTTAATTCGTAATACATACATGGAGTAGATACCGACCTTATCGTTGAATCGTATCTAATATTTTTCTATCGATATAATAAATATTTTTCGGATGTAAATAATATTTGAAGCATGCACGTGGTGATAACTGATAAGACTTCAAAGATATTTCTATGGGACGGTTGATGAAGAGGTCTGGAAATAATTTGGAGATGATTATACTGAGTTATTGAGTTTACAACCTTATAAGGCGTCATTGAAGATTTTTCCATACGGAATTTATTATATACGGATGGTTTCAACTTTAATTTAAAAAACTCACTTTATTATATTGGGGCGTAAAACACACGTATATATAATGAGTCGTCTTTGTCATTGTTGTGTTATCAAGTTTATCAAAATTAGTAGCTACCACATTGTCACTTGCAGGATTCGATTTAAAAAAATAAATCAAAGTTGTCAAAGAAATAAGGTACTAACTAATTTCTATGTATTTCAAGACAGTATATTTTTAAATGGATCAATAACTAATTGCTCGAACAAATATTAACAATACGATAAAAAATATCAGAACTAAAACAGATAAATCCGTGAATTTCACGGGTCACAAACCTAGTTGTTTTCCAAAAACTATGTAACCCTTAAAAATTTACATCAAAATCTCATACTTTATAATTAATGTTGACATTTTAATTGAAATTTTTGTAATAAAGCATGTTAATAAATTTCATAATTTATAATTAAAATTTTAATTGAAATTGAAATTTTTGTAATAAAACATGTTAATAAATTAATTAAAACTCTTCATATTACTTAACATCCACCATTTTTATTAACAATTTTTCTTATTTAATTCATTTTCTTAATTAAAACATGGTAATAAATTGATTAAAACTCTTCATAATACTTAACACCCACCAAACTAATTAAAAGTTTTTTCCTATTTAGTTAATTTTTGTAATATCATATGTTAATAAATTGATTAAAACTCTTTATATTACTTAACACCGATTATTTTTATTAACATTTTTTTCCTATTTAATTCACCTCTTGAATTTCTAAACAATAAATTATCTAATTTAATAATACCACAAAATAAATTAAAAATAAAATTAATATATGAGAATCTTTGGTTGTGTAATAGCTATAAAATCTATAATACTTATAATATTTTCTATTCATTTTATTTATTAAAATCTATTGCCATTTGGCTATGTATTTCTAAGTTGTGGATTATATTTTATGGTTTAATTTATTTATTTGATTATAGTAAGTATATTGAGTATTATTGTTGAGTATTGTTGTTGTTGTTGTTGTTGTTGTTGTTGTTGTTGTGGTGTCCAATAAAGTATATTTTAATTTGTTATGTTGTTGGTTTTATGAATCGTTTGCTTTATATTTGAATTCATGTTTTCCAGTTGGTTTAATTTAAGTGACTTACATGTGACAATGTTTGGATTCGTTTGTCAAGTTTTTACCAGGATGATATTTTATCTTTTGGTCAATGTATTTTTTATATAACTTCAAAGCACCATGAAACGTATGTGAATGCAGATAAGGCAAACCATCACATGTGTAGTATGAAGAGGGAAGAAATACAAAAGGGGCAAAAAAAGTAAGTTAGAAACCGATAAGTTATGCATGTATCGTTTTATTAAAAGATTGACACAAATAAAAGTGCAAATATTTTATGTCAATGAGTTGGAAATTTGTTCACCTTTTTTGGTAACTAGTTGTTGCACCGCGCCTTATCGGGCGTGGTGCCCCAATTCGGTGGAATGCTAAGCGAAGTATGTCGGTAGTATATCAATAGAAAAGAGTGTTATCTATTACAAAACTGGCGTAGATACTTGAAAACACTATGTCTAACGAAAAGAAAAATTATAGCAAAAGAAGTGTAAAATAGAAGGTAGAATGACATCGCCACAAAGGCATATGAGGCCTTTTTTTAAACAGTTAAAGACCTCGATTACTACACGAACGCTGATGAACGAATACATAACACACTTAGCAAACTTGGGTCTCGTGCCACAATGTCGCATAGGTGAAAACCGCACGAAAGACGTCGTTGACGTTAGCGGAAGCACATGGAGCATCCTCAGAGAGCATAGAGCCTGAGCCTAATGCCAGTGTGCAATGAACATCAAGCATTCAACATCCAGAAATCTACACCTTGAAACATAATCGAAGTTTAGTCATAGATTTCATACTTGCCAATTTGCCAATTTAGATACTTATAATATCTTATTAACCACAAGTTGTCATAAGAAAAATTCGTGAAAGTAGCCAGATAATGAAGAAAACAATCTATAGTATGTCAAATTCGGATAAAGACCCCACGACTTTGAGACTACAAATCCGACAACATGATACAAGCTTATAGCAATAAGATTATCTTGTATTACATCAATAGATAGATGATCCACGATTGCAAAAAAAAAAAGACCTTATATGTCAATTAAAATATTAAATGGCCAAATAAACTGCCAACCAAGCACATACGGACCATGTCATTTATAATTCATCTAGTCTGAACTAAGTGATTCCTCTTGAATCACCTCTACACATCTATAAACTCAACAGCAATGATAAATAGCCTAATGCCTCAAGGGTTCTTGCTAGTGGCAAGTTAAGGCAGGGTCACGTTTGCACAACTTTACCCCTATGTTTGATAGCCTCTTGTTTTAAGATACAAAAGCAATAGTTGTTTAGTCCCAAAATGATTTGTGGCCGGGACATGAAACCGTGAGCGACATGAGAGCCTCTTGTTTCCAAATGACTGGCGAAAATTGGGTCTATAATTGCGTCAAATGATAACTATTTTACAATAAAAAGAAACTGAACCAGTTTAGTGATCTATTTTGTTTACTTTTATCATAATCAAGCAACAAAGTATTATGATGTTTCGGCTTCATTAGACCTGAAAACTAGTTAAAATCCTTTGTTTGCAAATATGAAGGGCTCTTGATTAAGCATGGGTTCAGGAGGAAACAAAAGACAGTGAACTAAGCATAAATTTACGCAACCACGAATGTTTATTACCTCCAACAACATCACTGTCATCAGTATCCCATTACGGAGGTGAGGTCGAGGGGGTACCATTCTCAACCTGCTCAGAAGACCTCCTAATGCATCACTCGACTAACACTGCTGCCCATTCGACAATCCGTTCGCTACTCTTCCACCAACGGTTTTCTCACTTGCAGTTCCGGACATATCACAGCTCTAAAATAGCTCCCTGTACACCCTTTGAGCTCTTATCGCTTCAAATCAATACTAACATCAGAACATTCAATAAACGGAAAAACTATTCCGATGACGACAATGATAAACATGATTCAAGTCGTTCTTCAGACGAAAAGAAAGATTGTTGACTCTCATATGTGTAACAGTTACAATTGTGTTGTGTTTTTTCGCTGTTATTGTTGGCATAGTTATTTGGAAACTTACAGGAAGGGGTAAGAAAAAATAATGTGGCTCTAATTCTAAGAATTGAGTCGAAAAAAGGTCCGATTAAGTTATCGCTGTCAGATATAATGTCAGCTACTAATGAGTTCAGTAAGAGCATGATCATAGGCCAAGGAAGAACATCAACTGTCTACAGAGGAATTCTCAGTGATGATCAGGTCGTGGCAGTGAAGCGATTTTTTCATGTTAATCGTCTTGATATCCTTACCCGGTTTACCAATGAATTCGCTACCATGTCTCGTGGTTTAAGGCATAAGAATCTGGTTAAACTCCACGGTTGGTGTTGCGAAAACAATGAGTGTGTCTTGGTTTATGAGTTTTACCTAATAGTAGCCTTGAATCCTTGATAAGATTCTCTTTGTGTCGAATGGTGTGCTCACATGGGAGCAGAGAATGTGTATTATTCGAGGGATTGCTTCTTGCCTTGTGTACCTACATGAAGAATGTGATGGTCTAATCATTCCCTGGGATGTTTAGTCCTGTAATGTCATGCTTGATTCTGATTTTACACCTAAGCTTGGCGATTTTTGGGTTAGCCGAGGTCTATAACCATGGATCCAAATCGAAAATCCATCATATCAGGTGGCACAATAGGGTACTTGGCTACAGAATACGTATACCCAGTCTTACCAACTTCGAAGTCTGATGTTTACAGCTTCGGGGTAGTACTGTTGGAGGTCATGTCAGGAAGGTGGGCTTTACAGGAGGGTGGGCTGCAGCTTGTAGAATTGGTTTGGGACTTGTGGGAGATAGGTAGACTGACCAAGGCTGCTGATGCAAAGCTAAAGGGAAAGTGTAGTCAAAAGGATATCGAGAGGGTGCTTAAGGTGGGATTATGGTGTACTCACCCTGATAGTAACAAAAGGCCTACTGCTAAAAAAGCAGTAATGATGCTAACACTGGAGTTGCAGGTTTCTGGTTTACCAGCAAAGTGTTGGAATAAGTGTCCTCCGACAATATTGCGATCACAATTGTCGATCATGATGATCACATGTTTAAATCTCATGTTTAAGAATACAAGAGGGAAAGTAATATTTTACAGTCAACTGGTCCACACATATCGGTAATGATTGGCTGACTAGAGTTTGACATTACCGTATGCGTGCGGTGGTGACGATTGATCCCCTTAGGTCATACCTATAGGAAATACTCTTAATTGATTATTTAATTAATCGTATGCCGATACGAGTTAATTAAATTGCTTAAAATTGACGGATGATTTTGTGAGTAAAATTAACGTGTCTCATTGTAATTCGATTAAATAAGATACGTACTAAGTAATCAAATTATTTTATTACTTAGATAAAATTATTGTTTACGAAACAATTGAAATTGAATAAATAATTTATTATAAATACAAGACGTTGTAATTTATAAATTGATAAACCATTTTGGTACAAGTAATCAAGAATTACTAGTTAAATTTTGTATGTGACATATTTTATTAATATGTTGATTTTTAATATGTTAAAAATACATTATAGGTGTAACATGTACCATTTTATATATATGTACCGAAAATGGGGAGGGTTAGGGTTTTAAATTGTGTTAATTATTTTAAATAAAAAAACACAATGATTACTCTACATGTAGCCATGCAACCCTATAGCTCTTGAGAAGAGAAATTTGTGCATGCATTGGCCTCAATTACTCCCCCCTCCCAACCGGTTTTTCATGCTAGAAAATGCCAATGGTTTTCCCCTATAATTATTCACTACTCCATCATATTATTTTCTAGTGTTAGAAAATTATTACATTCTCTACAATTTGTGAAAACTTAGAGAAAGAAACCTCACAAAATTACTCCCCTTGTCCGAAATTTTCAAGGGCCAATAAATCAATTTTCGTGTCACTTTAAGTAAGATTAATATTATTACTAGTTCATAATAATATTGGTTATTAAGGGTATTCCTTGGGTATAAGCTTTTGGGAGAGGTTCTAATTTGAACCTTTGTTCATCCATTGTTGGAAAGCTCAAGAACTAACAAGAAGGAGATCTTGTTGGTGCCCAAAATCTGAAACACAAATGTAAGAAGTGACGATTTCTTCTCTACTTTATTTTATGTTTGCATGCATAAGATCTTGTATTTATTTTATGACCAAATAAATTAATTCATATATGAATATGTATACTTATGGAATTAATGAATCCTAACACAAAGAAGCCGAATATACAGCTCCGAGTCAATGATCATGGTGATGATAAGCTGGAAATTCCATGGGGGACCCTGAAAACTCATTTCGAAAATGACTGATAGAGTGCAATTAACATCTGAGCAAAATATGAGTGTTCCATTTTTTTAAGTTGTAAAAATGTAGTTGCAGAACTGAAATTTCACTATGCACAGTCATTAAAGGCAAGCTCAAACAAAGCACAAAGTATCGAGGGGTCTAGTAAATAGTTTGTGTAGGCAAGCTTACTAATTTAAAAGAAGTGACCTTTAACCAAGGGCATTAAAGTTTAGGAACGGTGACTAACAAAGTAACGGCTGATCCTTCGTATACAACCCAAAAAATCATGAAAAGCCACAACACCAGAAAGTGACCACAGCAGGCCAGCAATCAATACCAGAAAATTGCATAAACTAATATTAATGTACCTTACGCACCAGACACATGTACATGGTAAATGTGTGTGCTGATAGTGTGAACTCTTCTTTCTACGGCAATCGTGAGTCGTGGCGACAAGAAAGTGATCAAGAGCCTGCAATGAAATTGTTGTATAAATGGATATCAGAAGGCAATATTCGTAGAGACTGGTTAGTATGCTCAATTTTTATAGTAAGCACCATTTCTAGTTACACAAGAAGTTGATAAGCAGGTGCAATAATCTAGATATATGAGATTTCCATAAATATAGTAATCATGTGCCACTCTTACATTCGACTGTCACCTACTCCGTTTCCCTCTTTAATTATGACTGTACATATGCATTACATAGTTTGTCGTGGCGATACTTGTGCAATCTTTACGAAAGTGAATGCCATGTCATGGGATTAGAGGTAATCCATTACTTAATTTGAAGAGGCGCAAGGCGCACCGAGGCGATAAGGGGCTGAAGCGATGAGGCGCAAGGCGTAAGGCTAAGGTGCGCGCCTTTTAGACGCGAGGCGCCTTATTTTTTTTAGCTTTATTTTATTTCCGAAATAAAATTTTGGGCAAAAATACTCCTTTTAAGAGTTTTCAAGTTGACTAACATCTAAAGGAGAAAAGTTTAGGAATAATGGTGCAAAGAAAAGGCATATCTAAAGATTTAGACGTGCTAATGAACCTCGCTAAGTGAGCCTTATCCAAAAGGCGCACCTAAAGTGCACCGAGGCGTTTCGGATAGTGCCTCATCCAAGGCGCGCCTTAGGCGCACTTGAGGCGCGCCTTTTCAAACTAAGATCCATTATACTTGACATATATAACTCTCTTCCTCCTTACCTTTTCATCTCACGGATAATATGTTCAAAACAAGATCAACCCTGAGTCACATCCACCTTCGATTAACCAGAATCAAGTTCACAATCAACCATTAAGTTAAGAGTTCGAAAACGAAGGTAATAATATGACAAATGTAACAATTATGTAAAGAACTAACTCTGTATAACAAGGTGGAAAACTTGCTCGATTAACCCCTCAACATTACCAATATCACCCAAAGCCTCATTGGCTCCATGTGGCAAGGTAATGGGGTCGTACATGTAACGCGTTACCCGTTTGCTACAAACAAAAAGAGATTTATGTAAAACGTTCATTGACACGCTCAGCTCAAGAATGAACAGGTTAATCATCAAAAAGACTTTTTTTTCTACCGCTGAACAAAGCTACACCGCCTAACTTTGCTGATTAATTAAAGAACTGTACAATTTGGAGTTGAGAGCAAAGACTAAGAAAGCTAATAGGGTTAAATCCGCCCTTTATGATGAATCTTTCTTCTTTTTCACCTCTGTCAAAGGGTAATTTCCGTATGTTCATCTTCAAACTAATTTTCAAAAAAAACAATTAACATTAACTTCTCCAAATACAACCTCACTAACCTTATCAATAGGTTCATTACAGGTTTCATATTCCGCCTTCTTCCCGGGTTGATTTTAAACTTTTTCAGAAGCTCCTAGGACATTTTTATGCTCATTCTTGCTCTTGATCTCATTCTCTCTCTTTTCTTCCTCATCTCCTGCACCTTTACCCATCTTTTTTTCCCTTACCTGGCATAACCATTGCCAAAATGTCAAAAAACGATATTTAATCATTAAATGTAACAAATTACTAATGAAGATTAGCAAAACGTGGAAATGAACAAATAGTTGTATATTTCAGCACATCAGAACTCAAGAGAGTCAATACTACTCAAAAACTCACTCATTGTCATTTAGACATCCATTAAAAAATCGCAACAGAAGCCAATCTTGATATGTATAGCAGTTTGGTTATCAAAGTAACTTACATGTGCAGATTCATGGAACGACAAGAAGTAAATGTGGAGTTGAGCCTAAATTCTAGGTTCTCGAATGCTATGTTGTGTTGGCGTCATTTTATACATGTCAAGTTACAAAATATACATCATATAATTGATGATATAGAAATGCACAAAGAACACTTTAGAAAGGAAGTGAAATTTGATACCATGGAAACTATCCTTTTACAAAATTAGGTATCCCCTTTCTCCTTTCTCCCTTCCCTCCTTCCCCCTTCCCTCCCTTCCCCTCTTTTCCCTTTTCGGTATCCAAAAATGGCCTTAGTGAATGGCATCGACTCGAATTCTGCTTTCATATTTGGAAAAAAGGAATTATATTTACATTTGGTTCCTGGTTGTTCTCCTGTATATCTCATTTTTAAGGTAACTCTTATTCCACAATATACAGATAACTGAACAATTGCTAAATTTGATATCATGAAAGATATGCTTGTTTCCATTTAATTAAAAGGTTAGCAAGAGATGTACTATTTAATCACTCACGCATTCTTTCTTTGTTTAAGTTTCAAACAAAGTGGTATCATCTTTAGCAGGAAGAACCAATAGTGACACCAAGTGAAATTTACAACAGATCACGAATAAAACCTGGGTAAGATCAGTCTACAGTTACAAAGAGTGGAGATAAATAGTTCTAGGTAAATTTTTAGTCTCTAAATTTGCCACGAAGTTCTACTACCTTACACAAAATTTATAGCAAGAATTATATAACCAGAAAATGCAATATAATTATATAAAGCATATGATTTACGTAATGAGAAATGGGCAGGAGATAATGAGGATTAGTAAGGGGCCCAAGAATGGTAGGAGTTGTATTGGATCACATTCATATTTCATGAATATACAATCGAAACAAACTACACTAACAGATCAGTAAATTATACCATCACTATACCTAAATTCAATTAACACAACCTCAAATGCCTCTCCTATATTTGATCAACCCTGTTAAAAGATTAAAATTCCACCTTCTAGACCAAATGTTTTCTCGAAGCAAGTATTTTTGTCAAAAAATAACCAAAAGTAACATTATCAAACATCCATATGACGTAAAAGCTAATAACTAAGTTGTTAAACCATAAAAAGTGGCTATAAAACTTAGCTTAAGGTTTGATCAGAGGTACTCTCAGGTTGTTCAGTGACGACTTCGTTAACATATGATGTACCAGGTAAAAAGTAATCTGTTTTCGAATCAGATACATGAATTTTAGTAGATGATGGTGTTGAATGACTGTAAGTAGAAGATCATCAAGTTTCAGCAGGTCCCCGTTTATGACCAATTATGTACTTAATTCCCCAAATGGGTCACTGGTGCTCAACTAAAATGGGTTTCAGAATCATATTGATATCAATCCCAGATAAGTTTGTTGGCATCTCACCTTCTCTACCAGACCTAGAAACCATATCATCTAGGTCAGGTTCTTGTGTCACCTGTGGTCGTAATAGGTTTGGCCATTTTAGATTCTGGGCAGTTTTTGTTCAGTTGTTACAGTTTGGGAAATCGGATTATTTTGGGTTGATTTAAGTTGTGACTAATTCACCTTTTGCTTCAGATGAATCTGTATTACTACGGTTTTATGAGTCTCTGAGTACTCTAGCGAGTGGGCCTTACTCTGTCGAGTAAGGATGTTTTGATTTACGAAACAGGAGTCTGCCTGTAGGGTACTCGATCGAGTAGCCTTGGTACTCGATCGAGTAAGTGGCACTCGATCGAGTACGTTAGTTACTCGATCGAGTAAGTCGGTTAACGGGTAATATTTTGACGAGTTTGGTTAATAATGCGGATTAGTATATATTTTACGTCGTCTTCTTCCCTAAACACTTTTTATAAACCTAATTCACTCAAAGGAGATTTCAAACTGCGTTGTTCTCTTCATCCGCATTATTGGCAAATCCCGGAGCTTGAGAGGTCGGATTTCGTTGTTCGTTGTGTCTGTGTGATCCTTGCGTCAAGGGTAAGTCCTACATACCAATTTTATAGCGTTTGGTTGACTTTGTTTAAACCATAATTTTGGGAATTGGGGGTTTTTATGATTAGTTGTGTTAGTAGTGATGGTATGATTATGTGATAGGAGGAGGATTCGTAGAGGAGAGGTTTTAAGACAGCTGCTAAGACCATCTGCTTTGTGTTTGCATTTCAGGTAGGGTTTCCCTACTCAGTATTAGTCACATGATGTGTTGGTGTTTTGATTATGATTGTTGATAAAAGTATAATATCAGTATCGTGACGGTTGTTGGATAATCTCGTTGTTAATCATTGTTGATTGTTGTTGATTGTATATAATTGTCTGTGATCTTCGGGGTGCGTCCCTGGCTGAGTGGAGTCACTTGCGGGAGTGGATTCACGCCCTTGATTCGCCTTCTGTGGAACCCGCCACAGAAGGGATGTGCACATTAATAGACTTGTGTTTATCACTCAATGGAGATGAGCGGGGCTTAGGTGGGAACGGCTGCGGTCCCCCACTGGCGGTGTGGAGTACATTGCGATGGGTACTGCAGCGGGGCTACACACTTTAGTGTGTAGTCGGTGAGTGGAGATTGATTATGGAGTTTGGGATAGATGTGATGATTGAACTGTCTGTTAAGTATCTTATCGTGATTGTTTGTGTGATTAGTACTGACCCCGTTTAAATGTTTTGTAAAACTGTGGTGATCCATTCGGGATGGTGAGCAGTTGTTGTGCAGGTTTGATTAGAGGCATTTGGGCTAGCTGGGATGTGTCACCACAAGCTGAATAGAGTCTTCCGCTGTCGTACTTTAGTAGTTTGAGACTTTGGATTTTGAAAACATGTATTGCATTTTTTATCAGTTTGGTTTTGGATTGTAATCACTTTAAACTTTATTACTATTTAAACTCTGTGCCGTTATTGTCATTTGATTTATCATTTCCTCGGGCAACCGAGATGGTAGCACTTCCATGCCTTAAGTGGTCCTGGTAAGGCACTTGGAGTATGGGGGTGTTACAGAATCAATTAGGCATCGCTTTGAATCATGTCCATTATGGTAAAGATAGTTTGGATCAGTCAAATCAGGTCTACAGGTCTACTTCAGCCTGGACTTCTCCTAATCACTAACGAAAGATATCCATACAAACAATATGTTTGGATTGAGGTGAAACCATAGGTCAAAGATTGCTTAATGTTTCTATTCACATTGTATTTCAGTTTTTATGGTTTCTTTAACATACATTCACCAAGTTTACCAGTTTTTTGTTAACCACCAAATTGATAGTGAAACTATATGGAGTTGAAACTTGCTATGAAACTATTGTTGATCATTTCGCCTACCTTAAATAAGGCCAACTCATGACGGTTCTACAGTCTGCAAACAGCTCGATCAAATGAAGCTGACAAGCAATGACAAGTCAAGGCGATTCATCAAAAGATCTGAGATGGTGTTTTTGACAAGCTGGATGGCCCCTTTGACATCTCTATCCATAAATATGAGGGAGGTGCAAGGTAACGATTTCCCCCATAAATAGCTTATTTTCTGCATTTCAATGTTCCCCAACCATTACGCAGCTCCTTTTTCTAGTTCATTTGAGCTATATTACTCCGCTAATAACCACCTCCAACCCAATAGACCTCTTAATAGAATAAAGACTGATGGAAACCTTAGATCAAGGCCCATACAAATCAATGACTCTATTAAACCATCAAATTGGCAAGTTTTCGATAAAAGATCAAAACTTTAGACATGGGTCATCATTATAATCACATAAAATCACTAAAAACATATAAAATCAATCAAAAATGTCAAATTACAAGAATAATTTACAAATCAAAACAAACTGAAGGTAACCGAGATCAGAGCATAACCAAATAAAATACCAAACACATCAAATTACATGAACTAATTAAATGGGTTCTCAACCTACAACAACCAGCTAAAAACAATTTTAAATTCATTTATCAAGATATTGTCTCCACAATATTTTAGAAACTCATTTTTTTCCATTATACATTACTCTCGCATTTGTTATGTTAGCCTATCCATCATATGACTCACGGAAAAAAAAAAGTTGATAGCAAAAAGCTCAGTCGTTGCCCTTGTCCAAGGCTTATGATCGACCTAGATACCTAGTTACTTTATTTTCTAAACAAAGCACAAAGAGATCCATATACAAAATTGCTTATATAATAGAGCATGAAGATAATAATTTTGTTAGCATATGTAGTCGAGGATCAAACTTAGCCATGCAAAAAAGATACAGGAATGACGGCCCCAATTAGATGTTGAAGACCGTGTCATGATAAGAGTACTAAGACATGAGGCATAACTTGACCACTTATGAGGGAGTCACATACTCTCAGTATCAAGTTCTCCATAATCCCTCTTTTTACAAAATCTTTCAATGTCCATGAACCCTCATGGTAAGCTATATGAAACAGCTAATCAAATAACATGTAAGTTGTAGCAATTACAGCATGTTTCAAATGAACGAAAAGAACGGCATGCTCACAATTTCTGCCAAGCCAAACTGAATTCCGACTATCTCTCCATCAGTTGCCGATGAAGTCAGACTTTCTTCCATCTCCTGAAAAGCAAGATACATCTTTTTGCTTGAGTGGCAACCAACAGATATGAATATAAAAGTATAAAACAAGGAAAAATATTCATAATACAAAACTCCTTTCAAAGCATTGCTCAACTATTTAAGTCCCATTCATCAAACAGTTCATATATACATTAGTGCTAACTTTGTAAACATTGAGATATCTGTTTACAAAAACCTGCTAATTCACGCAACAAAAATTAAGAGCTTTATACTGGTGGAAAAATATAAGCATGAATAGCAAGCAGCCCACCTAAACAAACACAAGGGCATGCATTTGACGCTTATACTTGCTCGTTGGAGTTTCAATTACAGTCTTGAGTAGGCTAAATGTCGGACTCAAGACAAGAAAATGACCATCTAAGGAGAACACAAAATAAATTAACTTTCAGTTAACCCAAATAAGTACCAAGTACTCTACATCATACTGTTACGCATAAAACATGCGTATCACCCACGGATATTCTTGTCTATCAGTTAACAAAAGGATTCAACCATCAACCCAAAAAACAAAAAGCAAAAAAAAAATGACTCGAACAGTAGAAACAAAATGAAAAGAAACAAGAGAAAAAGCAAGTAAAGCGACGAATTAAAACAAGATCTTGAGCAATCAGAAACTGTAAAAGACCAACATTACCCATATCCACTATAAAAACACAAGGGTCAACCGATAATATGAAAATAAACACACCAAAATTCAACATTTATAATTTATAACAATATAAACAGAAAACCTAAACTTTGAAAAGAAAAAGAAATAATAAAACAGAAGAAAGACGAAGAATTTTCAACACCCAAACAAATTTTATTTGAAAAAAAAATGCAACATTGCAGAAATTCATCACAAAACATGAAATTAAATGAGAGAAATTGTACATGCAGAATAAACTGAAAAAAAAAACTGAGTATATAAAATCAAAGGTAAAAGGGGATGCAAATTAAAGTTAGGATCTCTCACCAGAATCATAAGGGCTTCTTAAAAATGCAAATTTAAGTTGTAAATGTAAACCCAGAAGAAGAAGAACGTTACCTGCTACGTATTTGCATCAGCCGGATTGAATTGGTGACGACCATTGTTGCCGATCTGGTATAGTGAGTTGCTTATAAAAGAAAGAAAAGAGAAATTATGTCGATTGTTTTTGCTAGGTTTGGGGTTATGGTTTAAAAAAGGGAGATCAGACTATAGTTGATTGTTATTCCAATTGGCAAAAGAAAAGAAGATCCACAGCAGAAACCAAAGGATGCATGCAACATAAGTGGGATGGAATTCGAAAATGAGGAGCAGGGAATATGAGCCTGGGAGAGGAAATGAGGGGGGAATGAGAAGAAGATGAATAAAAAAATGGCACGCAAGTAATAAGAAGGAAAGCCAGGGGCAGAATGGGGAGAATAGCTTAGAATTACTGTTACCGCTACAGTAACCCACGTTTGGGTTTTTAAAAGAGTATGGAAATAACTCTCATTTATTATTCGTTTACCTTTTATAAAATAACTCTCCTAAAGAACAAATGTCTAAGACAGAGAAAATAGTAAATAAAAAACAGTTTGTCTATGTAAAAACGATTATATCCGTCTTTTTTTTTTTTTGACGAGGAACCTGCACCCCGCTACCTTCGATGTGCACTTTAAAACCCTCGGATGTACGTGATAGCCTGGAAACCACAAGAATGCTCCACAAGCCGCTACCTAAACCCTTGGGTGTACGTGATAGCCTACAAACCACAAGAATGCTCTACAAGATTTTGCTCTTGAGGAGGCTTGAACCTGGGTCTCTTGAGAAATTCACTCAAGTTTTAAGCACTAGACTCCACCCTTGCGGGCTAATCCGTTTTGTTATTTGAGAAAGATATGTTCGTTTTTTTTTTTTTTTTAAAATGTGAATAAAAAATGTAGTAAATGTTGTTCCATATCTTGTTGTTAAGGATTGTCGTCCATCGTTGCTATCGGCTATTCGCCTTGTGATCCCAGCTAGGCTTGTTTAAGACGTTAAAACGGGTTAAATAAGACAAATATTTTACCTTTTTCAATACATTTTACTTTTATCTTATTTATTTTTCATGGATATATTTGCCCCTTCTTAGATATAAGACGGATAATACCTATCTTAAATAAAAATTTCGATTCAACATATGTATAATTAAAACGTCCCTCTAAAACTCATCATGCATGTTAGTTTTCGAGGATCCAATTATTTTCACTGAGAAATTGTTTAAAAGATGTTATAGTTATTGTATACTCCATCCATTCCGGTTATTTGTTCAACTATTCTAGTTATTTAGGGTTATTTCAGTCAATTATTTACCTTTATATTTTAGGACTCCTTTTGATGGGTAATTTGATTCACTTGTCATCTAATAATTGTCCACAACTCTTTTCTTAATCTTTATGGCAAAATCAAAAGTAAACAAAAGACAGACCGAGAAAGTATTATTTCTTTATAAGAAATTACCAAGTATATACAAATTAGAAGTTGAAGTAGTTTTTGATGACCAAATCAAACATGAGTATGAGACAATAGGATTCTAGAGGGAGTTTGTGGATGAGACGACGAAGACATTGTCTCGAGTTGGACTTCGATGTTAAGGTTGAATTTTAGTATCAAGGATGATCATTAATACTAGCTTTAAACCCGTGCAAAATTGCACTGGTTTGTATTTAGGACGGTATAAATGTGTTTTTATGAATATTTTATTTTTACATTTTTATTGTAATTATCTAATAGTTCTAAATCAGTGATTTACATGCATGTTTAATGTAGATCAGTGATCTAACTGGAAATGAACATTCTCACGTAAATAGGATGCGTTAAAACAACAACTACCGGGTGGATGTTCATTTCCAGTTACAGACGGATTAAGTGATTAACATCAGTAAGAGTTTCACCATATTCGGCACATAAATCTCTCACTAAGCGCTTAACAACATCGTACTATTTAGTTTTAAAAAGTATTTAAGTTATTTAATTTATTTGCATTGTTTGTAATAATTAATTTTCATTAATTTCTGTAATATATTCCCATTATATGTAATTCATTCCCGTAATTAAATGTAATTTATTCTCGTAATTATGTAATTTTATTATTAATTATGTAATTTCATTGTTAATTATGTAATTCATTCCGATTATTTGTAATTTATTCATTTATTCCGATTTGTAATTCATTCCGATTATATGCAATTAATTTCACTTATTCCGATGCGCAAAAACCAACCCATTTATTTATTTAGATTAAATATATAATTATTTCAAACCTAATTTTTTAGTTTATTGGGTTAAACGGAAAAAATGACTAAAAGATAAATGGGTTAAACGCATGGATTGTTGTATTAAATGGGTTGGGTTAGGATTTGAAAAATGACATTCTTTGCACACCAACCAACGAACTCATGTAATTTATTCATTTAACTTCCGAATTTTTCACTTATTCCGAAAAATAAATTTCAAATTTTTTTTAGACGGAAATTATTGCATGGTTGTATTGGCAGACGATTTGAAGAAATACATTCTTTGCACACCAACGGAACTCACCCTAACTTGAATTTCGAAAAAATAAAGTTGTACAAATGACGTGGCGCATTCTCCATTCAACATTGTCTTCTGAATTAATAAAGATAAGATACGAGTAAATAAATAATAGTCTTACATAGTTACATTCATACCTGAATTTCAATCAAAACATAAACAAAGTCATAATCAATCTCCTGTTTTGATAGTTTTCATATATGAAAACAGGAGGGATCGAAAGACAATCGCAAAATATAATCAAAAGGCAATTGCAAAATATGCAATCAACAATATTTCATTTCAAACCTTTTGATATAAAAATACCAAAATTAGTTATACTTACAGTTTTATTTATTATTAGTACAAAGAATCATGTCCTTTGTTTCGACTTCCCAAGTTATCCAACCTTTCCTGACGGTGTTGGTCTTATCTTTAAAGGCAATTCTACCGTAGATTTAAGGGCGCTCCAAGTAACATACGAATCACAAAACTCTCTTAAAGAACAAATGTCTAAGACAGAGAAAATATAAATAAAAAAACAGTTTGTCTATGTAAAAACGATTATATCCGTTTTTTTTATTTTAGTGACGAGGAACCGCAAGAAATTTCTACTTTTGGTGTCTTTAAACTAAAACCCTCGGGTGTGCGTGATAGCGCAAAAACCACAAAATCTTTCCACAAGATTTTGCTCTTGAGGAAGCTTAAACCTGGGTCTCATGGGAAATTCACTTGTTATCTAATAATTGTTTGCTCCTCTTTCCTTAGTCTTTATGCCAAAATCAAAAGTAAACAAATGACCGACCGAGAAAGTATATATTTTGCTTATAAGAAATTACGAAGTATATACATATTAGAAATTGAAGTAGTTTTTGATGACCAAATCAAACATGAGTATGAGACAATAGGATTCTAGAGGGAGTTTGTATTCTAGAGGGAGTTTGTGGACGAGACGACGAAGACATTGTCTCGAGTTGGACTTCGATGTTAAAATTGAATTTTAGTATCAAGGATGATCATTAATACGAGTAAATAAATAATAGTCTTACATAGTTACATTCATACCTCAATTTCAATCAAAACATAAACAAAGTCATAAACAATCTCCTGTTTTGATAGTTTTCATATATGAAAACAGAAGGGATCGAAAGACAATCGCAAAATATGCAATTAACAATATTTCATTTCAAACCTTTTGATACAAAAATACCAAAATTAGTTATACTTGTACTTTTATTTATTATTAGTACAAAGAATCATGTCCTTTGTTTCGACTTCCGTTATCAAACCTTTCCAGACTACACAGGTCTTATCAAAGAAGGCAATTCAGGCGTAGCCTTCGATGCGCTCCAAGTAACATCCGATTCACAAAACAATCCCCTGACAAATATATCGGGGAGGTTCTTGTACCATGAAAAATTTAAGCTATGGAAAAAGGATAAACTTGCAGATTTCAATTCGACATTTGTTATCAATATCAAGCCTAGCGTTGGTAGTAGTGGCGGTGGCGAAGGTCTAGCGTTTATTTTGGCTAAGGATTCTGAGATTCCAGATAACAGTTATGGCCAGTGGCTTGGGATTGTAAACGCTAGCACGGACGGGTCATCACTGAATTATATTGTGGCAATTGAGTTTGATACCAACAAGAGTTTTCCGGGAGATATTGACAGTAACCATGTTGGGTTGAACATTAACAGTGTTTACTCGACGGCATATCGTTCGTTGAACTCGTCTAATATCCGTATTTTAAGTGGTACTAATATTACTGGAATGGTTTTGTTTAATGGTTCAACCAATATGTTGAATGTCTATGTTTTTAAGGGAAACACAGCCGGGCCTAATTTACCCAATCCCGTAATTTCAACGCAGGTTAATCTTAAGAAATTTCTCCCTAGTGATGTCTATATTGGATTTTCTGCGTCAACAGGGTCAAGTACCGAGCTCAATTGTGTACTAGCATGGTTTTTTAGTGGATCCGACTTGGATAATGGGCTGACTTTGTGGGTCGAGAACATGGTTCCTGTATCTATTACTGTTGTACTAGTGTTAAGTCTTGCTGGTGGGTTCTTCTACTGGAGACGGAAACTAAAATTCGTTGACCCGTCTGATGGCGGGAACACTATTACGGGAATTGAGATTGGGTTAGGTCCGAAAAAGATCAAGCTCAAGGATATCAAGGTAGGTACTGGGAATTTCAACGCCAAAAAAAAGCTCGGAAGTGGTGGGTTTGGCGTGGTTTATTTGGGAATTCTGGATGGAATCGAGGTTGCTGTTAAAAGGATTAAAAATACACCTGCAGGAAAGCAAAATCTGATTGCAGAAATTACAACAATTGGAAGTGTTCATCATAAGAATCTTGTGAAATTGATTGGGTGGTGTCACGAGAGTAACGAGCTCATACTTGTCTACGAGTATATGCCTAATAGAAGCTTAGACTACTACATCGATCTCAATGATAGGAAAGAACATAAAAACAAACCGATACTAGTACTAACGTGGGAAAGGAGGCATAACATCATTTGTGGTGTGGCTCAAGCTATTGATTACCTTCATAACGAGTGTTCAAGTCGGGTCCTTCATCGAGACATAAAAGATAGCAACATAATGCTTGACGCGGAATTCAATGCTTGTTTGGGAGATTTTGGGCTAGCACGAATGTTCAAGCTAAGCGAAAAAACACATCATTCAACAAAAGAAATCGCTGGCACGTTTGGGTATATGGCACCTGAGATCTTTCACACGGGTAGGGCTACCGCTGAGACTGATGTATATGCTTTTGGGGTTTTAGCTCTAGTTGTAGCTTGTGGAAAGAAAGCCGTGATTGAGACTGAGGACAGTGAAAATAAAACTAGTCTTGTTGAATGGGTTTGGCAACTTCACAGTTTAGACAAAGTTGTTGAGGCAATGGACCTTAATTTGGAGGGTAAATTTGATAAGGTGCAGGCAGAGTGTATGCTAATGTTGGGTTTAGCATGCTGTCATCCGAACCCGTATATGAGGCCTTCCATGAGGAATGCACTTCAAGTTCTCATGGGAGAATCACCTCCACCGTTGGTTTCCGGCGATAAGCCCGCGTTTATCTGGCCTGCAACCTCCCCGTCTTTTACCAGTGAGGATTCTTCGAGTGGCGAAATATTGAGCCCATCATCTAGTCTTGGTGAATAGTGCTAGTGCGTGATACTGATATATAGTACTCCGTATGTATGGACTCTCATTTGTATAATTTTCATGTTCTTGTAAATTATTTCATACACACAATAAATGAATTAAAGTATAAATAAAACTCTGCTTATTCAGTGTATTTCTTCACATTAGTTTATTCTTGATTTATAATGCGAACGTCTCAAGGTTTGCTAATTAATATTATTCACAGATTGATAAACTGAGAGACGAGAGAAGTATATGTGAAAGATTAATTCTCGATATTCATTAAACGTATGAAGGTGTTACATATATATACACTTCTAAAGCTAATCAAATCTTCTTCTAAGACAACTAATCTCTAAGAATATGCTAAACGATGTTACACAATATTACATTCCATAACTAAGTATTACAACAGGACGGGTTGAGAAGCACGAAGAGAGAGAAACTCAAAAAACCCCCAAAATAAAAAAAACCCCAATTATCGACCCCCTTCTCGCCGGCGGCTTCTCCGGTCGTCTCTTTGGGTCGCCGGCGAGACTATTTCAACCTTTTATACCCCTTCCCCTCACTGTCATCCGTTGAGTTGTTCGCTTTAATCGTTTGTGTTCGTATTCATCTATCAATCTGTAGATACCCAGTATCTGCACCTTCCAAAAACCACCCGATGATGATCGGACTATAACGTGTTTTTGATATGCATGCGTGGATTGACTATACATGAGACGGTTTAATGCACTACTCGGATATGAAAAATGATTTCATAAATGGTTTTCTAACTTCATTTGCATTAAAATAACCCTATTTAGAGTTAAAACCGTCTTCGGACCCAAAACCGACTCAGAAACCCCGCAACTCGAGTCAACCTGAGTCAACCCGAGTCAACCCAAATCTCGAATATCGAAAATAATGCCATGAATGGGTTTATCTTGCCATTTGCATTAAAATGACCCTAATTAGAGTCAAAACCGACACCGGGCCAAAAACCGACTCGAAATTCAAATCCCGACTCACACGAGTCAAACCCGAGTCAAGCACACAAATCACCTACCTCAAGTAACACCCAAAATCATCTTATTAGATGCCCATATTGTTACACAACATCCTATTTGATTACCACAAATCAATAATGGATGGAGAATAGGCCACGTCCAAATTGAAAGGGACAATACACCCCTTTCAGTCACGGGGTGGCTCGCGCCTAAAGCAGGTGTCTGCTTAGCCTCTAAGCAAACACAACCGACCTACCATCCCACATTTCTCTATAAATACCCACCATCACACACCACAATACTCACGCGAGAGTCCGCCCCCTCCTTCTCCCTTAAACTTCTATACTCGACTTCCTAAGTCACAAAATCGACACGTGTTTACGACATACCGATAGTAAACACAAACCTTACACATATTGTTTGGTACCGTCGCCGTGCATTCGACCGACCTATTCGACCAACTCAACTAATAAACCAACATGTTTTAATTAACATATTTTCAACTCATTTTCAAAACAAAATCCTTTTTTAAGGCACTCTTTTTAAACTTCTTGATCGTGAGTAGTCGCTACGAGAAAACTTGTCTCTAAAGTCGTCTACGTCGCAAAATATCAATACACGTAAGTTTGAGGGTGTAAACAACTCACTTTATTTCATGTATTTACTGTTTTATGAGTCCATAAGCATGAACAATGCATAACATGATTCAAATATAGGTTAGACGAGCCAAAACCGAGTTTTGGCCGGAGACAGGAGCTCCTTGCTATGCAGGGAGGCTCGCTCCTCATGTAGGTGTCCAGCTCAGACTCATACGTGTTTGTTCTCGTCTTTCCTCCTTATTTCATTTCTTATTTGCAATCGGTTTCTACCATTTCAAATGTTTCAAATCATTTTTATGACAAAGTTTTTAGCCATAAATTAAAATCATCCTTGGTTCTTTATACCATGACGGTTTATTCCGTGACTCGATGATATTATTGGTTAGCTACAAATTAAATGGTATTTTAACCCCCTTTTATTTTATTTACCATTTTTCTCATTTGTTTAATTACATTTGTAAATATATTAGTCATAATTCATAATCATCCTTGGTTCTTTATACCATGTCGGTTTAATCCGAGTACGATGACAAACATGACTAATTACAAATAATTGAACTTAACATAATTAGTTCAAATCAAACATTTTCCTTTTACCATTTTATTATGCTTTTCAAACATGCAAATCCGACAACGAATATTACTAACACAATAGTAATTATTTCGAGTCATGCAAACAACATTTGCAAATTATTTAATCACAAATACGGTTTTAAATAACCTTTTCAAGAACCAGGAGACACCCCCCTTGGGTCGCCTCATGGCTCGCGCCCTAAGTGGCCGCCTGTTTTCATACTTTAAAACCTGGACAGAGCCCCTTCCTTCGCCAATAGGCTCGCGCCCCAATGGGGCTGCCTGGCTCTGTTCTGCCCCATTTTAGCATTTGTCTAGGACGATCCCGATTACGGTTAATCCGAATACATGACGGATCAGATTGACAAGCTTACGTTTTTACACTTTGTCATTTGACATCCTTTTTCAAATAAATGGATCGTGTTAAGCATCATAACCCGAATTTGGTAAATGGATGTTTAATTTCCGTTTTCACATTCAAATCAATCTAAATCCAACTTGACATCTTATGCTTGATATTTCGATTAACAAACCGACTTAGAAAGCTCACATGTTAGGTTAAGACTATTGGATGTGCATTCATGCATTTACACCGTCTTATCAACTTTTGCACTTAAACAACCACGATCGATCAGTAGAGGCCGCTAACGCGGGCGGGATTGGGTGTCCGATTAAAGGGCTTCCCAATACGTACCCTCACCCCTTACTCAGAACCTTTGGATAGTGGATGGCCTTATCCAGGGTGTACGAGAGTCATTTTAGGCAAAGAATGCTAAAAGGGGGACGAGTCCTTATCTCTAGTACCTATGTCAAGCACCGCTTTATGCCTTGATTTGACCTAGGTATAAAGTGGATTTCGAACGGGTTTCAGGCATCCCATAATTGCTTGGTGGCGACTCCGAACATCTCTACATCGTTTCGCGGCCCTTGCCGAGATGATACCGACCGATCTAAAGCGATCCGGTCGAAAGCATTTTACGGCGCCGAGCGTGGCTTTCAAAGAGACCTCTGCATATCCACAGATTGGCCTGGCGTGCAGGTGGCCCGCGACCGCGGACCGGCAGGCGGCCTAAATCAGCGGGCCGAGACGTGGCCCATGTCCACACAATCGCGACTTGGGTTTGGGGACTTTCGCTAAGTCGCCCATCTGCAACTACCGGCAACCCTCCTCCGATCATCTTCTGTGGTGTTTGGTTTAGGGTTCGGGTCCGCTTCTCCCCTCTTGCTTGATTTTTGGCTTTTTAGGGTTCGGGTTTGTTTCCTTTATCGCCTTAATTTAATCGTCTGTTTTCTCGCTATTGTTAGTTAATTCGTGGCTGTTAAGTCATCGGGGACTCCAACTTCTCCGATCGTCCTCTTTGGTGTTTGGTTTTATTGTCTATCACCTTGTTTTTCTGGGTTTTTTCTTTCAATCTGGTTGCTGGGTTTTTGTTCTCTTCCGAGGGGTCTCTCCCTTTTCCAGTTTTTCTGAGTAGTTCGATGTTGTGGTGTACTGGTCTGCTCCTGTTTTTTCAGTTTTTCTGAGTCGTTTCGGTGTTGTGGTGTGTTGTATCCTTTTTAGGAATTGTGTATCTATGTCTTCCGCTAACATTTATCAAAAGTTTCTTGAAACTTTTGCTAGTGCCCATGTCAATGATGGGTTTATGGAGAATAATGGGGATAGGATGTTAGGCTACTTTATGAAATTGCAGGGGTCAGCTCCGTTAATTTTAGCTGAGGTGAAGGAGCTTAAAGATAAGGGGAACGGTCTTTTTAGGCAAAATGAATTTGATAGTGCCGCGGAGTGTTACGATGAAGCTTGTAAATTACTTAGTCTGACCTTAGGGAATATTGAAGGTGAAGATATTCAATCGTTATCTGACCTTGCAGTTTCTCTTATGTCTAATATGGCTGCATGTGCCCTGAAACTTGAGGAATACAGAGCTGCCTCGGGTTTATGCTCCATGATTTTGAACACATTCCCTCGTAATGTTAAGGCACTTTTTCGTAGAGCGGTTGCTTATATGAATTTGAAAAGGTTTTCGAAAGCTGAATTGGATCTGGTTCAGGTCTTAAATGGTGGAACCAAGTAATAAGGATGTGTTAAGGGAATTAGAGGTGGTAAAAGGTCACCTCCTCATAAAGGAAAATGGAAAAAGAGTGTGAATATGTGTTAAGGGAATTGGAGGTTGCTAATGAAGATTGCGTGGAGAAGAACAACAAGAAGTCTGTCCATGTTTCGGCGTTTGATGTGGGTATAAATGATAGTGGTGAAAGCGTGGTTACGAAGGTGATGGAAGAACAAAGCGATGTGAGTATAAGGGATACTCAGAGTGTGAATATGGAAGAGACGGAGGTTCAAATATTTGTGCTAATAAGTCAGTTCTTCAGTTCTCCAAAAAGGGAGGTGGTAGTTCTACTTTAAGGATCCCCACAAATTCTTATCAAAAGTTGCTGGAAGGGAAAACGGTGAGTTTTTACCGTAAACGTGATTTGTCAACTTTAACAATTCGAATCCTTAAGGGTGAGACTACTAAGGAGATAGACTCTATAAAAGAACAATATTACCAGAAGAAGAAGAGGAAGAAGAAAAAGGGGAGAGGTTCTAAAAAGGGAAATTCTAAGATGAGGGGGGCAATGAAGGAAGACATTACCCCCTCCGATGTTATCAAGGTAGAACCTGATATTCCTAGCGTAAGTTTGAGCTCGTCCACTAGTGAGGCTGGGACGTCCTGCACATCTTCAGTTTGTGACAATTTCCCTCCTCCCGGTACTCATGTCCTCCAAGCTCAGGATGATTCTAATGAGCATCAGCCTTTCGTCTTTGCTGCTCGCCCTAAGAAGTGTAAGATTCTCTCAGTTGAGAAGCCATCAGGCGCCCCTTTTACTCCTCTGTTTTGCAGGTACCCCTCTACTCATTATATGCACGAGAGACGGAGAATCACCACGGCCAAGAGGAATCAAAGCAAAGGGGAGGAACCTCCAAGACACAATTTATATCTACTTTCTCAAAAAGTAGACCTCTCTCCCATAAATTTCTACGTCCTCGTGGCGTAAGTGTGTCTTGGTACTCCTCTGAGGCTCAGTTGTTAAATAAGAGAAAAGAATTGTTCGCTCAATTGGCCAGCTCTGATCGTCCCGCTAAGAAGCCTTTATTGGTTGTCAACCCCATCTGTAATTTATTTGCTTTTCCTAATAATGTAGTAATAAATCCGACTCCGAGAGTCAAGTTGGAGCACTTGATAAATGGAGTACGGTTCTCTCAAAGGACCCAAATATTTTTCGTATCTATATAAAAGTATAATAGAAGAACCACTATACATATTTCTATCCACGTGTCGTCTTCTCATGCAATATTTTCCCGCCTACTTTGTCCAACCCTAAAAAAGACCTCAACATATTTTTCTGCCGTCAGCCATAATTGCACATCCCTCTTTCACATTCATCAAGCTAGCAATTGAAAACCTTCACTCTATAATTAGCCAATCTCGCAATGCATCCTTTATTGTTTTCTATCACTCCCTCCTCAAAATCACATGAGTATTATGTTTTCATATCAAAGATGGATTATTTGCCCCAAAGTTTTGAAAGTAAGTTGCTCTATTTCCCAGTGGCGGTTCTAGGATTAGATGGAAGGGGGTGCGTAAAATTTTTTAACAATGAAAATATCAAGTTATATGGAAAAAAATAATGTTTAGTTGGACAAAATGTATGATATATAACATTAAACAAAAATTGTTCAATACAAGGATAGAACTCATGATCTCTAACTAAGAAATAGTCTTAAAAACCACTACACCCACATAAATAATGTGCTCCTTTACTAAAGAATATTGTAGTTATTTTTCGGGGAAATGGGTGCAGATGAACCCCCTGCACCCACGCCAAAAACTGTAACACCCCCTCATACCAAGGTGCCTTACCAGGACCACCCTACCATGAAAGTGTGTTACCATCTCGGTTGCCCGAGGTTAGTACATATCAAAAGCGTCTGAAGTGAGCACAATTATTAAAGTACTGTAAAGTATAAAGTTTACAACATCCAAATCCAAATACTGAGTTAACAAAATACATCTCCAATGTCTAACAATAAAAGAAATCGACTAAGACTCAGACGGTGATGCTATGACTGGTGATGACAATACTCCCATGACTGTCCCCAAGCTCACACTAGCAATACCTGTCAAGCCTGCTCACCATCCCTGAATGGATCACCGCAGATACCACAAAACAACACGGGGTCAGTATTACTCAAATGTTAAGACAATCAAACGAAGTAATCAACTGATCATCACCAATTCACAATCAACCATTCTCACACAGTAACCGACTACACACCGAAGTGTGTAGCTCTGCCAGATTACCCATCGCAACAGGTAATCCTCGCCGCCAGTGGGTGACCGCAGCCGATCCCACCTAGTCCGGCTCCTCAACGAGCGACAACAATCCCTGTCCCTTAATGTGCACATCCTTTCCCGTGGCGGGTTCCATGGAGGGCGAACTAGGGTGTGAAGCCACTCCCGCAAGTGACTCCGCCACAATCACAATCACATGACATCACAGTCGTCTCAATACCCTCACACCAACATCGTCACAACAATCTCCATATTCCGATGATCAACAGATAACAATAATCACAACAAGCATGTCTTACAAAGAACAGTAAACTGAGTAGGGAAACCCTACCTTAGCAATCAACAGTGGAATGAACTCGAACACTCAGAAAGGCTCCTCTACGAAGTCTTCTCCTATACCATAATCATATAACACAATTACACATTGCACAACCCCCATATTCCCAAATTCCGTAAATGTACAGTAACCCCAACGAATACGAATAACATAGAAATAGAACTTACCAACAGTAGGATGAGGAATTATACGCAAGAACTCCGAAGATTTCACAAACAACAAAGCTATGGGATGATTAGGGAGTGATTAGGGAGAGATTAGGGTTAACGTAGAAATGATGAAGTTGAAATGATGTTTTTGAAAACTGACGCGGGATATAAAATAATCTTAAACACTCCCAAATCAAACCGTCAAAATAATACTCGCCAGACCGAATACTCGGTTGAGTAAAGTTATACTCGGCCGAGTATCCGCTACTCGGTCGAGTATTCACTATACTCGGCCGAGTATTCATCGGCAGAACCAAAACAACTCACAACAACAGCACTACTCGGTCGAGTAGTCACCAAGGAAAATCCGTAGTATTACAGTCTTCCCCCCTTAAAAAGAACTTCGTCCCGAAGTTCACACTCTACTCTAAAACAAGGCACAACACAACGCAACAAGACTATACTAACCACATATAACAACACCAAAGAACTACACAAGTCACCACATGTGACACCCTTAAAAAAAACGTTAATTAAACACGTAAAATCTACAGAAAAACTGACAGGATATGTTTGTAATTGGTTCAACTAGATAAAACCTGTAATTTTTAAAACTTTCCTAAACCATTCACAAACATTTCCAACTTAAGAGTGCCCAAAACCTGCAAATGCTAACAAACTAATATACATAACATAACTAAAGACGCGGGGATATAGTGATACAAACCAAAATAGAAGAGGGAGACATATGTCCCTTCAAAATATATACACAACCAAAAGTTTAAAGGTTTCTACAAAATATAACCAAACTAAGTCCAAGGTTCTTTTGCTCACTAGCTCGTCTGTGTACCCCATCTAATCATCTTCAACCTGTCAATCGCATTTTATACAAACACGAAAGCCACAATTCGGTGGGGAGTAACTTTAGTCCTCCCGACCACGAAATGTCATATTTAATGTAACATGTAGTGTAACATGTAAACAATATGATAAACAATTTAATTACCAAGTATTCTAACCTATGACCCCTAAACTGACCAAATTAAACTATCATGTGAAACATACAACAAATAGTAATCCAAAATTTATCAATTGTAACCGGCTTACATCTCACCTATTACAATTCATAAAATCACCATACAAGAAAGGGCAATATATCAAAGACAGGCATAAGTTCTTAGCACCGTCAATAGTCACTCTGTAACTCGAGTCTATACCACGAGGTAGGGAAGGTAATCGAACCGGTATCTTGGCTCAGAGGTTCTATCAAAACATGGCCAAGACACAACACAACCCTAGCCTAAAATCTGCGCAGACCTAGACATGCGGATACACACCACCGCACCCAAGACCCACAATTTTTCTAAAACAAAGTGAGTACCCTAAAGAGTCCACCAAAGGGTTGGCTAGTACTTAAGCTGACCACTTACTATCAAAATAAGTAACGAGGTCATGCCCCAACTTGGATATAATCCCACCAAGTCAGGAACACAAAGGCTATTAAGCAGTGAACATATACTCGTCAAAGACTATAAAGACCTATCTATGACAAACACAACAACCTGCAAGAAATATTCAATACCCATTCCAATTCTAGCAATTTTAACAATATTAAAGGTTTCAGGGAATCTAAGGCCGTTTTTACAATATAAGAAACCATTAAATTCAACCAACATCACATGTGAACTAAAAACTTAATAAATGGCCTAAAACAAGAAAAAGGCCGATTATCCAATTCATACAAAATTTCATCCAACCGAATTTTTACCCGCAACCCCATCTGCGGCAGTGCGGTTAAATTGCGGTGACCAATCACTCAATTGATCGACATCGAATCGATCAAAGGGACTAAGGCTCAGTTTTCGGCACAATCATCAAAACATTGCAATTATCACTATAAAATTCATTTTGAGCCTATTCATTACAATTTCATTTTATAATCTATCCTAACATGTGCTAACTACCAACATAAGCATAATTTTACCAACCTCATTATCTTTACTACTAACATTATTCATTTCAAAGGTTTAACCATATGTTACTTATTCTAACTATAACATTAATGAACCTAAAACGATGAACAAAGCATGAAAAACCGCGAAACAAGCAACGGACCAACCCGGGCCAACCCCAAGGCAGCCGTGGGCTGCCTGGCTGCCGCTGGCCGCCACTCCCATCCCTCCATTTCTCCATTTTTGTTCAGTTTAACATCGTCTGAAACATCAATTAATCATTCCTATACTAATATGTTAACTTAAACTAACAAAAGACAAGCATTAGACATGCATGCAACCCATTTTATCATGTGAAAATTTACTACTCAAACAAAAATCACAAAAACATACAAAAAGCAAAGAATGTGACGATTATTCGTCGAGTAACTCGAAATATGTTACCTTAAGCTAGAAAATGAGCAAATAGCACCTTGAATACCAAACCCTAACATGCAACTAACCACTATCTTCAACAATATACGAGTCCCCAAACTCGTCTTCCAATTCTTCACCTAAATAAACAATAAAAACACAATAATAAGTACAAAAAACCGAAATTACCCAAAATCGTCTTAAAACAACATCAAGAAAACTGAAATTAAAACATACTAGGACGTAGATCTTGAAGAGAGGATTCCGAAAATATAAATTTTATGAAAATCCGACTAGAAATGAGAAAGTTATGGTGAAATTTGGCTTAAAAAGCTTAAGTTGTATAAAAATGGTGTTTTTGGTGATGGAATGCTTTAGAACATGAAGGAAGGTGATAGAGGAAAAATAAAAATGAAAAGGAAAGGAAGGGGGAGGGTGCCGCGGGAAAGGGAGAGGAGAGGAGCGGGATGAGACGGGATTTTACGAGTCGGTTTTGGCTCGTTTCGATAATAATTAGAACCGCTTATCAAATGCAAATTCCGACAAGACCAAAGTTCTTAAACACGAGATTACAAGAAAATTGAATACTCATACGACCCATTTCCAAAATCGTTTGCCCAATTTTCAATAAAGTTGTCATTTTTCTCCGATATGCCCTTATTTCGAAATAAAAAGTTTTTACACGGTTTAAACTATTTTTAAACATTTCGAAACTATCAAAATAAATACTTTACTTCAAAATATAATAAAATTATATTTCTTTGAATTATTATTACTTCAAATACATTAATATCAAATTTTACTTGATTAATAAATTACTTCCGCAATATATTAACGGTCCGAAATTACGGGGTGTTACAATCACCCCTCCTTTTAAAAAGTTTCGTCCTCGAAACTTAGAAGGAGAAATTATAGTATACAACATCTTAATAATATAATCATAAGAAAAATATAGGTATCTTTTCAATGAAATGGTGATACTCTCGTTGATCAGACAAGAACAACCACATTCATATTAAGATATAAAGATATTTCTACACCAATAAATGAGAAAACCCATTATTGGGACGTCTCCAACAACGAGATTTAACATTCACTAATGTTAAAACCATTAAAAATCATAAAAGTATTTTCAAAATTTTAGTTTAAAGTTCTATAGTAAGAATAATATCTTTACTAATTATGATTAAATACGGCTTAGTAACGCGGAAAAAGAGTAAGAAAAGGAATACCTTACGAGAACAATTCAGGATATTTAGCTAACATAGAAGCTTCAGTCTCCCAAGTCTCTTCTTCGACATTTCCACAACGCCAAAGAACACGGACTAGAGGTACAACTTTGCTCCTAAGTTGCTTATTGGCTTTTTCAAGAATCCGAATTGGCCTTTCTTCAACCACCAAGTTAGGCTCCAATTCAAGAATCTCTTCTTGGATGATATGGCTAGGGCCACTAATGTACTTCCTCAATTGAGAAACATGGAAGACATTGTGAACCTTGCTCAGATTTGGAGGCAATTCTAAACGGTAAGCAGCAGGACCAATCTTTTCAATCACCCGGAAAGGTCCAATATATTTAGGGCTCAGCTTCCCTTTTACGCCAAACCGTTTCACCCCTTTCATAGGTGACACTTTAAGGAATACTTGATCATCAACCTCAAAGGAAAGTGGTCGACGACGGACATCAGCATATGATTTTTGACGGTCCTGAGCGGCCTTCATCCGCTCCCGAATGATTTTAACTTGTTCAATGGACTCGGTCACCAAATCAGGTCCTAACATTGGAACATTTTGGGTTTGATCCCAACAGACTGGAGTACGGCATTTTCTACCGTACAGAGCTTCATATGGTGCCATTTTAATGGAGGCTTGATAGCTGTTGTTGTAAGAGAATTCAACCAGAGGTAAACATTTCTCCCAGGAAGTTTGGAAATCTAAGGCACAGGCACGAAGAAGATCCTCTAAAGTTTGAATTGTTCTCTCGGTTTGACCATCAGTGGTGGCGTGAAAAGCAGTGCTCATCAATAGTTTACTACCCAAGGCTCTCTGTAATGCAGTCCAGAAACGAGAACAAAATCGAGGGTCTCGATCTGAAACTATATCTTTAGGAACCCCATGATAGCGCACTACTTCATCCACATAGACACGAGCTAGAACTTCTAAACTCCAGGTCTCTTTGATGGGAATAAACCGAGCACACTTAGTCAATCGGTCAACAATCACCCAAACAGCATTCTTCCCTGTGGAAGTCCTGGGTAAAGCCATCACAAAATCCATGGAAATCGACTCCCATTTCCAAAGAGGAACATCCAAGGGTTGAAGCAAACCCCCGGGCTTTTGATGCTCTATCTTTACTTTCTGGCAGGTGAGGCATTTACTGACATACTCCATAACTTCAATCTTCATCCTAGGCCACCAGAATTGCAATCTCAAATCTTTGTACATTTTGGTACCTCCCGGATGAACGGAGTAAGGAGAGAGGTGAGCTTCATCAAGAATTCGTTTTCTCAAATCAGCTGCACTCGGAACATAGATTCTTCAATGATAACGAAGATACCCATCATCATCAATCTTACAATCCTTAGCTTGCCCAAGTTGAATTTTAGCTCGAATGGATTTGAAAGTAGGATCATCGGAAAGGCAAGCACGGATCTCACGGTAGAAGTCAGGTTCGGCTGACATGGCATCAAGATGATGAGAGCCCCTTTTTACAAGGCTTACTCCTAATTTTTGAAGTTCTAAAGCAAGTTCAGGAGGTAATTCCTGAAAAGAATTCAAAGAATGACAGGATTTTCTGCTAAGAGCATCAGCCACCACATTAGCTTTTCCTTCGTGGTAAATTAGATCGGCATCATAGTCATTCACCAATTCTAACCATCTTCTTTGTCTCATGTTCAGCTCTTTTTGGGTAAAGAGATATTTCAGGCTTTTGTGGTCGGTGTAGATGTTGCAATGGACTCCAATGAGGTAGTATCTCCAAATCTTTAAAGCATGCACCACCGCAGCTAATTCAAGATCATGAGTCGGGTAGTTAACTTCATGAACTCTAAGCTGTCGAGAGGCATACGCAATGACTTTCCCTTTTTGCATCAAGACACAACCTATACCATGCTTAGAAGCATCACAGTAAACATCAAAGTCCACTCCTTCTTCAGGTAAGGTCAACACCGGAGCGGTAGTCAACCTCTTTTTCAATTCCTGGAAGGCATTTTCACACTCCTCAGACCACACAAATTTAGACTCTTTCTTCAGCAACTGAGTCATCGGCCTAGCAATCTTTGAAAAATCCTTTACAAACCGCCGATAGTAACCCGCCAAGCTAAGGAAACTACGGATTTCAGAAACATTGGTTGGACTTTTCCAACTAACAACGGCTTCAATCTTGGCAGGATCTACCATAACGCCCTCTTTTGAAATGACGTGCCCAAGGAAGGTCACTTTAGGTAACCAGAATTCACATTTAGAGAATTTAGCATACCATTTTTCACGGCGCAGAATCTCTAAAATAACACGAAGGTGTTTGGCATGTTCTTTTTCAGATTTAGAATAGATCAAGATGTCATCAATGAACACTACAACGCATTTGTCAAGGTGTTCTCTGAAAGTACGGTTCATCTGATCCATGAATACTGCTGGAGCATTGGTCAATCCGAATGGCATCACCGTAAACTCGAAATGACCATATCTCGTACTGAAGGCGGTTTTAAGAATATCAGCTTCTCGGACTGGAATTTGATGATAGCCCGAACGAAGGTCAATTTTAGAAAAAGTAGAAGCACCACGGAGCTGGTCGAAAAGATCATCAATTCTAGGAAGAGGATATTTATTCTTGATAGTAACCCGGTTAAGTTCACGATGTGGACAGCGGGCCGCCCACGGGGGCGCTTGGTGAGAAACGAGGGACAAGCGTTTGCATTTTGTAAGGAGTCGCCACCAATTTTTATGGGAAATTGGAACCGTTCGAATACCTCATGTCATGTCAAGACATAAAGTAGTGACATGAACACTAAGCAATCGTTACCCTTAGCATTCTATGTCTAGAATGACTCTCGTGGATGCCAATGAACACGGGTGCTCACAGATATCTGGAGTAAGGGGTGAGGGTACGTATTAGGAAGCTCTTTTGATCGAACACCTAATCCCGCCCGCCTCGATAGCGGCCTCTACTAATGATTAGGGAAGTTATTCGTACTCGATATATCGTCGGCTATAATGCATGCAATGCAACATCCAATTTTTAATCCTAGCATGTGAAGAATTAACTAAGTCGGTGAAACACGTAGTTAGCATACAATTGGGTCGAAGTTGGATTTAATGCTCATTTACATGTGAAGGCATACAAATGATGAAAGAAATACAATAAATATAAATTACAATAATGAAAATTACATTAATTACAAAGGATTTATTGATTTATGTCGAAAATACCTTTAAAACGGATATTTTGAGAGAAAGGAAAGAAAGAATAAAATTAATAAAAGACGAACAGAGATTAGTGATAATACGGATAATAGTGAATTAAATGTAAACTAATTAAACTATGTCAAGGCAGAAACGGAGTTCAGGGACAGAACTCATCTCGAACAGCGCAGCGATCGCGCCCTGGAAGAGGCGCAGCATTCTTTGCGTCATTCGGTTCCAAGGGTGAGTTCTGGCTGTGAAGCCGGAACTGCAAACCGTTAATGTCGATTGGTAAATTTAAGGATTGATTGATAATATTTACTCGGATGAAAGTGATTTAATGTATTAATTACATATG
>NC_133530.1:80468571-80491110 GCF_048544455.1 Silene latifolia
ATCATAACCTTAGGTTGTTTGCATGCAAATCGGTTTATTGTTTTTCCGAGTTAATCTTATTAACAAATAAAACTTGTAATTTTGTGTTTATTATGATATATCACGAAATCACTTTGCATGTTAAAGTTACTGGTCCTAAAATGTATTTGGGATATTTTGGTTTATTTATGGATTTTATTGTCCATTTTATATATTATTGGCATTAAAATGTGATTTTTATGTGAAAAATGTCATTTTTGGACGAAAAATAGCTAAACTTCGAAGTTTTCGGTGGTTTTTGGATATGTTTTTACATATATTATCTACTGATGGCATGTTAAATTTCGTGATAAAATAAGTTGTTTTGCTCGAAATATGAATTTTATAAGTTAAAATCGTATTTAAATGGGTAAATAGGTTAATATGAGTTATATTTCGAATCTGGTCATGGAAATTTAGTATGTTGTCACATACAATTTTACAAGATGTGTGTAAAATATTTGGCTATATTGAAGTCCTTTTGCATGATTTATTAATTTTTTGATGAAAAATCACATAAATAGTGACTATAATTAGTTATAATGCTAAAACATACTTCATGACTAACGAAAAATGTCACATGTTTCATTTTATCATATATTTCAGATATAAAAGTGAAAAGTTGATGAAAATAAATTTTCTCATATTTAAATGGTCATATTTGTTAAAACCGATAAACCGCAACATTATTTTTCTCGATATTTTTTCGAAATTTTTAACCTAAGTTTTGAACATTATGAGTATCATGGTATTTTTCCAGAATGTTCATGAGTTTAAATTTCAAATTTTGAAATTATTTGAAATTTTTATAATTTAATTTGGAGTTTATAGTTTAAAATTGTATTTTGGGTCCAATAATGAACAATGTAAAGAAATCAAGTTGAATTATTGTCAAAATGTTAGTGAAGACTAAGTTTTGAGTCCTAAGATGGTTAGAGTAATTAACTTGTACATAAATATGAATTTATGTAATTATTGTGATTTTAATAAGTTAAATCACGCAAATCCATAAAAACCGATAAAATATACGATATTGGCTCTTAAAAGGCGATTTAGCATAAAATTAAGCATGTTCATACATATTATAATGCTGCATTTTATTTATGATTGTCATATTTTTTAGGATTATTTCATAGGATTAATCCATCATATTGTTGTCCCACCTATAATAATCCATCCTTTACATTATCTCACAATAATCCTACCTATTACACGACCTTCCCATTATGCACTAAGGTGAAGGGCTACCTGTTAAACAGGTAAACCCATATTCTAATTACATTAAAAGGTCATTACCATCCCTTGTCTTTCTCTCTCACATCTCATTCATCACCAATCACCATCACCGGTCCACCACCCACCACCACTCGATTACCTTAAGGCTTCAATCCAACCAACCACCTTCACCCTTCATCAACCATTTACTCCACCAATACAAACGTAAAACTCAAAAATCAATCCAGAAATCCATGGCCTTAATTTTCAGTCATAACTCACAAGCCGTTATCATTATCATTACTCAAAATTTCAAGCCCATTCCCAAAAATGGTGTCAACCTCCAGTATCATCATCATCATCACTTGAACTCACCTATTTCTCTTCATCATCTTCAATTCAAAAGTCCAGAAATTTATCTAATATTCAAAGCCTGGTTGTTGTTTAAGCGATGGTCTCAAACAAAAGCTCAATCCCGCGCGCGTTTGATTCTTCTATTTCTGTAAATAATGTTGAATTTCAGGTTATTCTTAAGTACTTTTTTCTGGGTTTTTTTGTTAGTTGCACATGAATTTGAATTTAGTGATTTAGGGTTGTTTGAGGGTGATTGATTTGGGTTTGAAGAAATTAGGTTAGGGATGAGATTTATGTTCTAGATAATTTGCGTGATGATCTTGTTGGTGGTTTTGGTGTTGGTGGTGGCGTGTGGTGGCAGCAGCAGGTTGATGGTGGTGGTATGGTGGTGGTCTTTTGGTGTTTGAGGGTCAATGATGGAGAAGTGAAGGGGTGAAGAGGATAAGTAAATGTTGATCTAAATAAGAACAAATGTTTGAAGGAAAAAGAAAAGATGATGAATTTGGTTGTAATGGAGGAAGAGAGAGAAACCAAATGAAGGAGAAAAAGAAACGAAGAAGAAGGAGAAGGCAGCCAAATATAGGGTTTAAAAAAAAAGAAACCGGAATTAGCGGATCACTTATCGGTAAGTGCAAGTTAGGAAAGTCGTGTAATAGGTAGGATTATTGTGAGATAATGTAAAAGATGGATTAGTATAAGTGGGAGAGTAATAGGATGGATTATTCATGTGAAATAATCCTTTTTTTTATTTTATATAATTTTTGAATTATGTAATTTTACTTAGTATGGCCTTAGTTTTTAATTGGTATTACCCGAAATGTATGGGAATATCGATTCGGTTGTAATTATTGTGATCTCGTATCACCGTTTTGTAATTTAATAGATTTATTTTTATTACAAATGTATAATAGGAAATTATGTAATTTTTATTTATTATTTGTAATTTTTCCGGAGTTTCCATGAAGACGGTGTTACCTCGAGATGCATGCCAAGACCGAAGTTCAAGGGACCAAAGGAGTTGGTTTCCGCATTTGTAATAGTTTATTAGATTTAATATTTTAGGAAGGTCATACTAGGATTTTATTTTTATGCTTTGCATTTTATTTATATGTTGCATGCGTCGCTAAATCGCCATAACTAAACATTCATTTTAAATCGAGTTTATCGACCGTGTCAATTACAATTATCGTAGTTCACCGCTTTAGTTCACTTAAAACGTGATAGATAATAAATTGACATGTCCTCTCTCTAAATTAACAATTGAGACCTAGCCTTACCAAAAATTAGAAACCATGAAAACCTATTTCGTGAGGGAGTGCGCTCGGCCAAACCGGGGTACAAACCTTGTTACGTAGAGGAAGTGGGTGATAAATGTCTATCCACCGAATTCATGTTGATGAGGGTTGTATCGCCAAAGCGTGCCCAAGTTAATATGAATTTGGATCATGGACACATTTATTCGAAATTTGGATTGAACTCAACAAAAGTATTCTCGACCATAGCCGGATGTGTTTTGGGCTAAAGATAAATATTAATGTAATTTTATCGACCAAGAGTTCTAAAAGTAGAATCGATTAAAGAGTTAATCCACCGAGTTATATTGATGAGGGTTGTATCGCCAAAGCGTGCCCAAGTTAATATGAATTTGGATCTTGGAATCATTTATCAAAGTTGGGTATAGGTCACTAGATAAATGCAATAAAACTTGTTTAAATTAAAATTTACGAGTATTATTATTATTTTAAAAAAAAAACGACAAGTGTTTTCTTCCTTCTATTTTTGTTTTTAGACCACTTTTATTTCTCATAACAAATGGCCGCACCTAACAACAACGCTCACGCTCTCACTAATGTTTCATGGCTCCGATCCTTCATGGATCGTTGTAAACTTGAAAAGAATGGGTCAAATTTCTCCGATTGGGATGCCCAACTCAAATTAGCCGCTCAAGGTGACGACAAGCTTCGTTACCTCATTGAGGCCTCTCCACCCGAACCTAATGCTAGGTCGAGTGCCGCCACTAGGGAAGCATATGAGGCTTACCACAAAGAGTCTGCCGCTATCAAAAATGTGTTGATTTTTGCTATGGAGGCGGAACTCCAAAGGAGAGCCTTTAAAATGGGCACCGCTTATGAAATCTATTCCAAACTTGTGACAATGTTCTCACAAACACCGAGGATCATCCAATATGAGGCGGCCTCAGCATTCTTTGATCTCGATTTCAAGGAGGGCCAAAACGTTAGCCCTCACGTGCTCAAATTGTTGGAGCTAGTCGAGACGTTGAAAATTCAAAAGGTTGAAATCCCCAAGGAGCTCATTGTTGATAGGATTCTTCACTCCTTATCCAAAGTCAAAGCATATGTGCAATTCCGGGTGAATTTCAATATGCAAGACAAGGACGTGTCTCTTGAGGAGTTGCACAAGTTACTTGTGCAAGCCGAAAGAGACATGGGGCTAAATGTTAACCCGCCTAAGGATGTGCTAAATATAAGCACTAAGAGCAAGGGGAAGTTCAAGAAGAATGGGAAAAAGAGTAAGAAGCAAGCTCCCATGAACACCAAGGCTAGGACTTTTGAAGCTAGCACTTCCAAACCCAAGAAGGGTCCTCTTGATAAATGCCATTATTGTAATGGTGTTGGACATTGGAAGAGGAACTGTTCCAAGTATCTTGGTGACATCAAAGCTGGAAAGATCACTCCAGTAGGTAAATGACTATCCTTTCTTTTATGTTTCTAATTCAACTATGGTATTTTGATACAAGTTGTGATAATGTATCCCCCTTTTATTGTAAATAGGGCCTCCTCCAAGCAAAGACAAGGGAAAAGAGAAGCAAGCTTAAGAAATCATGAAGGAGCTAGGAGTAGCTACCAATGAAGCTTGGCTTTTATTATTGTCTTTATTTTAATGTTATGAATTTTAGAACTATTTTGATTTCCGTGTTCGACATGGAAATGTGTGATCCTTTTAAACAATGGTTGTATTTTGGATTTTGGTGGCTTGGCTTGCAACCCAAGTCATCCCTTTTATCGTATTTGTTTGTTCTTAAAAATTCGTCTTTATAAGCTTGCACATAGAAACATATGAACATCTACTTAAAGTGAACCAATTGACAATTATAATGATAGGATTCATTATATGTCCACAAGCTTGAAACTTGTCTATGATCAATTATAAAGTGATGTTGAGTTGATGAACTCTCCTAAAGGAATATCAATTACCAAGTACACTCATCAAATCTGAAACCTATTAGTCAATCTATGAGATAGTTCTCCTTCCACGTCAAAATCATTATTTGTGGTCTCATAAGCTATCTTTGAATATCTAGTGTATTTATTCCAAAGATAGAGTGGGAGAAAAATGAAGACACAAAGAATACAAAGAATAATTTGTATGCTTGAGTAAATGAGATCTACGAAAGAAAGAATGATTTGTATACCAAAATAAATAGTATACATGAATAGATGAGATCTACATAAGTGGAGACCAAGTGAAGTAATCGAAACAATATGTTCTTAAGATAACTACACGAGGAGACCAAAAGAAAGTTCTTGAATGAAAATGACTAAAGAAAGTCTCAACAAAAGATTTTGCTAGTTTATGACCTAGATATAAATAGAGTTTCAAAATTGATATTTACTTAAGAGCCTAAATGAAAGAAAGTTGCATCCTTGAATATAAATGAGATTTATGATTAAAAGTTGCAAAGAAAGACATGCTGATGTCTATAAGAGCTAAGTTAATTGTTAACCACGCTAGTGTCGTTACTTTACCTCATTATGAAAATGAAATGGTTATACCTCCTTCCGAAAAGGGTATTTTGAGAAGGACGTGTATTAAATGGGATTTCACATTTAAGTAATGACATTGCTACGCATCATTATAAAAATGAATGAGTTAGAGATTAAAATCTTTTTCCATAAGTTTAAGATTGAAACCTTTTCAAAATAGGTATTTTGAAAAGATATGTTGGAAACATATATGGTTTTATCTTAATAACTTGGCAAAGCAAAATTGATTTCAATTCTTGAAATGTTTCGATTGAGTAGTCAAATACGAAACATGTGGAATTGAGTGGGAGTTTGCAATTATCATGTGAAGACATGAAATTTAGTGGGAGCAATCATCTTGTAAAATTTATAACTCATTACTCATTAAGAATGACGAGCTAGGTACTGTCTTTCACAAAGAAGTATTTGAGTTTTCAATTCTGGATGAAAATGGACTAAGATGAATCCAATCACATCATGGGATGTTGGATAGGCATTAAGATATGCACATCAAATAAACGAGAAACGTCGGTTATTCATATCGATGAAAATGGAATTACCATAAGCAGTCATGGTCATTCATTGAACCTAAGAATGGTTGATTACATGATTTCAGATTACTAATGTTTCCGCCATTAGAATAATCATGCACATGTCCTATAATGAATCATATGCTTAAAAGCATGATGAGTCATTGGTAAGCCATATAAGAATCGTCATGAATTCTCAAGGAGAACTAATGAGCTATTCTAGTGTTTGATAGAACACTCTGTTATGTGACAAGAAGTTGCACATATTGAAGTTTCGAAAACGCGTAAGGATTTATGAAAATCCTAAGCTATTTAAGCTAAAAGGAGAAATAAGAAGTTTGAAAAGATACTTGGTTATAGTAAGAAGTTACTCAAAACTAGTATTTTCAAATTTGCTAAGACTTATGAGAAGTGCTAGGCTAACCATCTTGACAATTGTTGCAAGATCCTACAAAGCATATATCTGGTACATTATCAGTTGGAAGAACACTTGACTAGTGCAAGTTATGTCGTCCACCATAATTCGTTTGTTATGTGATAAACAACAAGAAAGTTCTCTCAAAATGAAGAACCTAAACCTAGTTTGGGAAACTAGATGTGTACTTGGTAAGATTCATGCTATGTAAGACAAACATGAAAATATAGGAAAATGCAATTCAAGAGTTTGAACACATGGACACATGGTGTGTTAAACTTATGTTGCAAATGACTAGTGTTTACACACTTACAATATACGTCACAAGGTGGTAATATGGTATTGACTACCCGAATGTGATGTCCACATTTGTCGTTTGAGTTATTATTAACTCACCTTATACTTTGTTACATCCAAACGGGTTGTAGAGACAATTGAACCCCGTTAAAATGAACACGGATTAGCATTGTATTCGCCCATAGTCACTTACATGAGGTGACGTCTCGAAGTGACTAGAGTGTGATGTGATTGATGGCAAGTTCAAGTGCCATGGAGTCATGGGAGATGACTAGTCAATCACATAGGAAGACTGTTAGGAACACTTTGTCGGGCTAATGACCGCTTATAGAGTTCTGGCAAATTTATATAGCATGGTCGTGGCGAGAGCTACTATAGTATTCTAATGAGTCAATTCTTTGACTAAAGACTGTTCGCCTAAGGTGGCACAGTTTCAGATTAACTTTGATTTATGTTACTACGACCTTCGTAAATGGGGTCAAATGGACATATTTTGGGTTATGATGGTTGTGGCTAATCGAAGGGAATAGTGCGATAGGAATTGCCACCCCTTTGTCAGGGTTAAAACAATATCTCAGGGCCACTCGAGGAGTAATGAACTGGAAATGCGTGGCCACGCTCGGAAGGTATCTATGGTAGATAATTCCGGTCAATCAGTTATTCTCCAGATCGAGGAAACCACTCTCGATATGATCACTTGCAAGTACGACCCGAAAGACACCTTGCATTGAGTGGGAGATAGTAATAGGACAAGAGAATTGGTGACGCACACTTGTCGAGGACAAGTGGGAGATTGTTGGAATAAGTGTCCTCCGACAATAATGCGATCACAATTGTCGATCATGATGATCACATGTTTAAATCTCATGTTTAAGAATACAAGAGGGAAAGTAATATTTTACAGTCAACTGGTCCACACATATCGGTAATGATTGGCTGACTAGAGTTTGACATTACTGTCGTGCGACGGTGGTGATCAGTTGATCCCCTTAGGTCATACCTATAGGGAAATACTCTTAATTGATTATTTAATTAATCGTATGCCGATACGAGTTAATTAAATTGCTTAAAATTGACGGATGATTTTGTGAGTAAAATTAACGTGTCTCATTGTAATTCGATTTAATAAGATACGTACTAAGTAATCAAATTGTTTTATTACTTAGATAAAATTATTGTTTACGAAACAATTGAAATTGAATGAATAATTTATTAAAAATACAAGACGTTGTAATTTATAAATTGATAAACCATTTTGGTACAGGTAATCAAGAATTACTAGTTAAATTTTGTATGTGACATATTTTATTAATATGTTGATTTTTAATATGTTAAAACTACATTATAGGTGTAACATGTCATGTAACATGTGACACATGACAAAATAAAATGGATCTTCCATTTTATATGTATGTACCGAAAATGGGGAGGGTTAGGGTTTTAAATTGTGTTAATTATTTTAAATTAAAAAAAACACAATGATTACTCTACATGTAGCCATGCAACCCTATAGCTCTTGAGAAGAGAAATTTGTGCATGCATTGGCCTCAATTACTCCCCCCTCCCAACCGGTTTTTCATGCTAGAAAATGCTAATGGTTTTCCCCTATAATTATTCACTACTCCATCATATTATTTTCTAGTGTTAGAAAATTATTACATTCTCTACAATTTGTGAAAACTTAGAGAAAGAAACCTCACAAAATTACTCCCCTTGTCCGAAATTTTCAAGGGCCAATAAATCAATTTTTGTGTCATTTTAAGTAAGATTAATATTATTACTAGTTCATAATAATATTGGTTATTAAGGGTATTCTTTGGGCATAAGCTTTTGGGAGAGGTTCTAATTTGAACCTTTGTTCATCCATTGTTGGAAAGCTCAAGAACTAACAAGAAGGAGATCTTGTTGGTGCCCAAAATCCGAAACACAAATGTAAGAAGTGACGATTTCTTCTCTACTTTATTTTATGTTTGCATGCATAAGATCTTGTATTTATTTTATGACCAAATAAATTAATTCATATATGAATATGTATACTTATGGAATTAATGAATCCTAACACAAAGAAGCCGAATATACAGCTCCGAGTCAATGATCATGGTGATGATAAGCTGGAAATTCCATGGGGGACCCCGAAAACTCATTTCGAAAATGACTGATAGAGTGCAATTAACATCTGAGCAAAATATGAGTGTTCCATTTTTTTAAGTTGTAAAAATGTAGTTGCAGAACTGAAATTTCACTATGCACAGTCATTAAAGGCAAGCTCAAACAAAGCACAAAGTATCGAGGGGTCTAGTAAATAGTTTGTGTAGGCAAGCTTACTAATTTAAAAGAAGTGACCTTTAACCAAGGGCATTAAAGTTTAGGAACGGTAACAAAGTAACGGCTGATCCTTCATATATAACCCAAAAAATCATGAAAAGCCACAACACCAGAAAGTGACCACAGCAGACAAGCAATCAATACCAGAAAATTGCATAAACTAATATTAATGTACCTTACGCACCAGACACATGTACATGGTAAATGTGTGTGCTGATAGTGTGAACTCTTCTTTCTACGGCAGTCGTGAGTCGTGGCGACAAGAAAGTGAGCAAGAGCCTGCAATGAAATTGTTGTATAAATGGATATCAGAAGGCAATATTCGTAGAGACTGGTTAGTATGCTCAATTTTTATAGTAAGCACCATTTCTAGTTACACAAGAAGTTGATAAGCAGGTGCAATAATCTAGATATATGAGATTTCCATAAATATAGTAATCATGTGCCACTCTTACATTCGACTGTCACCTACTCCGTTTCCCTCTTTAATTATGACTGGTACATAACAGATTACATAGTTTGTCGTGGCGATACTTGTGCAATCTTTACGAAAGTGAATGCCATGTCATGGGATTAGAGGTAATCCATTACTTAGTTTGAAGAGGCGCAAGGCGCACCGAGGCGATAAGGGGCTGAAGCGATGAGGCGCAAGGCTAAGGTGTGCGCCTTTTAGACGCGAGGCGTCTTATTGTTTTAGCTTTATTTTATTTCCGAAATAAAATTTTGGGCAACAATACTCCTTTTAAGAGTTTTCAAGTTGACTAATATCTAAAGGAGTAAAGTTTAAGAATAATGGTGCAAATAAAAGGCATATCTAAAGATTTAGACATGCTAATGAATCTCGCTAAGTGAGCCTTATCCAAAAGGCACACCTAAAGTGCACCGAGGCGTTTCGGATAGTGCCTCATCCAAGGCGCGCCTTAGGCGCACTTGAGGTGCGCCTTTTCAAACTAAGATCCATTATACTTGACACATATAACTCTCTTCCTCCTTACCTTTTCATCTCATGGATAATATGTTCAAAACAAGATCAACCCTGAGTCACATCCACATTCGATTAACCAGAATCAAGTTCACAATCAACCATTAAGTTAAGAGTTCGAAAACGAAGGTAATAATATGACAAATGTAACAATTATGTAAAGAACTAACTCTGTATAACAAGGTGGAAAACTTGCTCGATTAACCCCTCAACATTACCAATATCACCCAAAGCCTCATTGGCTCCATGTGGCAAGGTAATGGGGTCGTACATGTAACGCGTTACCCGTTTGCTACAAACAAAAAGAGATTTATGTAAAACGTTCATTGACACGCTCAGCTCAAGAATGAACATGTTAATCATCAAAAAGACTATTTTTTCTACCGCTGACCAAAGCTACACCGCCTAAGTTTGCTGATTAATTAAAGAACTGTACAATTTGGAGTTGAGAGCAAAGACTAAGAAAGCTAATAGGGTTAAATCCGCCCTTTACGAAGAATCTTTCTTCTTTTTCACCTCTGGCAAAGGGTCATTTCCGTATGTTCATCTTCAAACTAATTTTCAAAAAAAACAATTAACATTAACTTCTCCAAATACAACCTCACTAACCTTATCAATAGGTTCATTAGAGGTTTCATATTCCGCTTTCTTCCCGGGTTGATTTTAAACTTTTTCAGAAGCTCCTAGGACATTTTTATGCTCATTCTTGCTCTTGATATCATTCTCTCTCTTTTCTTCCTCATCTCATTCACCTTTACCCATGTTTTTTCCCCATACCTGGCGTAACCATTGCCAAAATGTCAAAAAACGATATTTAATCATTAAATGTGACAAATTACTAATGAAGATTAGCAAAACGTGGAAATGAACAAATAGTTGTATATTTCAGCACATCAGAACTCAAGAGAGTCAATACTACTCAAAAACTCACTCATTGTCATTTAGACATCCATTAAAAGACCGCAACAGAAGCCAATCTTGATATGTATAGCAGTTTGGTTATCAAAGTAACTTACATGTGCAGATTCACGGAACGACAAGAAGTAAATGTGGAGTTGAGCCTAAATTCTAGGTTCTCGAATGCTATGTTGTCAGGGCCGTTCCTGACAATTTGGAGGCCCTGTGCGACATCTCAAATGTAGGCCCTTAATCAACGGCGCGACTTAAGTTAATAATTATATTTTGTTAATAAATAACAAATACTTTCCCACAACAGATATAAATATTAGTGTTTCTTTGGTATAAGATGTACTTGGACATGCCATAATGGTTAATATTAGCATTGTCACAAACACGCGCCCCAGGTTCGATTCCTGGTTGATGTTCTTTTTCTTGATTTTAAAATTGCAAAATTTATGTAAAAAAAGCAGCCACTGCGAGTCGAACTCATATCTCCGCGGCCAAGGTATCACCCAATTGCCACTGGGACGCCATGCGCTTCTTGAAAAAGATACTCGCTAGTATGTATATATAATACGATATCAGACTAGATTGGGCCTCCTTAAGTTGGGGGCCCTGTTCGACCGCGCGGGTTGTACACCCATCCAGCCGGCCCTGTATGTTGTGTTGGCGTCATTTTATACATGTCAAGTTACAAAATATACATCATATAATTGATGATATAGAAATGCACAAAGAACACTTTAGAAAGGAAGTGAAATTTGATACCATGGAAACTATCCTTTTACAAAATTAGGTATCCCCTTTCTCCTTTCTCCCTTCCCTCCTTCCCCCTTCCCTCCCTTCCCCTCTTTTCCCTTTTCGGTATCCAAAAATGGCCTTAGTGAATGGCATCGACTCGAATTCGGCTTTCATATTTGGAAAAAAGGAATTATATTTACATTTGGTTCCTGGTTGTTCTCCTGTATATCTCATTTTTAAGGTAACTCTTATTCCACAATATACAGATAACTGAACAATTGTTAAATTTGATATCATGAAAGATATGCTTGTTTCCATTTAATTAAAAGGTTAGCAAGAGATGTACAATTTTATCACTCACGCATTCTTTCTTTGTTTAAGTTTCAAACAAAGTGGTATCATCTTTAGCAGGAAGAACCAATAGTGACACCAAGTGAAATTTACAACAGATCACGAATAAAACCTGGGTAAGATCAGTCTACAGTTACAAAGAGTGCAGATAAATAGTTCTAGGTAAATTTTTAGTCTCTAAATTTGCCAGGAAGTTCTACTACCTTACACAAAATTTATAGCAAGAATTATATAACCAGAAAATGCAATATAATTATATAAAGCATATGATTTACGTAATGAGAAATGGGCAGGAGATAATGAGGATTAGTAAGGGGCCCAAGAATAGTAGGAGTTGTATTGGATCACATTCATATTTCATGAATATACAATCGAAACAAACTACACTAACAGATCAGTAAATTATACCATCACTATACCTAAATTCAATTAACACAACCTCAAATGCCTCTCCTATATTTGATCAACCCAGTTAAAAGATTAAAATTCCACCTTCTAGACCAAATATTTTCTCGAAGCAAGTATTTTTGTCAAAAAATAACCAAAAGTAACATTATCAAACATCCATATGACGTAAAAGCTAATAACTAAGATGTTAAACCATAAAAAGTGGCTATAAAACTTAGCTTAGGGTTTGATCAGAGGTACTCTCAGGTTGTTCAGTGACGACTTCGTTAACATATGATGTACCAGGTAAAAAGTAATCTGTTTTCGAATCAGATATAGGAATTTTAGCAGATGATGGTGTTGAATGACTGTTAGTAGAAGATCAGCAAGTTTCAGCAGGTCCCCGTTTATGACCAATTATGTACTTAATTCCCCAAATGGGTCACTGTTGCTCAACTAAAATGGGTTTCAGAATCATATTGATATCAATCCCAGATAAGTTTGTTGGCATCTCACCTTCTCTACCAGACCTAGAAACCATATCATCTAGGTCAGGTTCTTGTGTCACCTGTGGTCGTAATAGGTTTGGCCATTTTAGATTCTGGACAGTTTTTGTTCAGTTGTTACAGTTTAGGAAATCGGATTATTTTGGGTTGATTTAAGTTGTGACTAATTCACCTTTTGCTTCAGATGAATCTGTAATACTACAGTTTTATGAGTCTCTGAGTACTCTATCGAGTGGGCCTTACTCTATCGAGTAAGGGTGTTTTGATTTACGAAACAGGAGTCTGCCTGTAGGGTACTCGATCGAGTAGCCTTGGTACTCGATCGAGTAAGTGGCACTCGATCGAGTACGTTAGTTACTCGATCGAGTAAGTCGGTTAACGGGTAATATTTGGACGGGTTTGGTTAATAATGCGGATTAGTATATATTTTACGTCGTCTTCTTCCCTAAACACTTTTTATAAACCTAATTCACTCAAAGGAGATTTCAAACTGCGTTGTTCTCTTCATCTGCATTATTGGCAAATCCCGGAGCTTGAGAGGTCGGATTTCGTTGTTCGTTGTGTCTGTGTGATCCTTGCGTCAAGGGTAAGTCCTACATACCAATTTTATAACATTTGGTTGACTTTGTTTAAACCCTAATTTTGGGAATTGGGGGTTTTTATGATTAGTTGTGTTAGTAGTGATGGTATGATTATGTGATAGGAGGAGGATTCGTAGAGGAGAGGTTTTGAGACAGCTGCTAAGACCATCTCCTTTGTGTTTGCATTTCAGGTAGGGTTTCCCTACTCAGTATTAGTCACATGATGTGTTGGTGTTTTGATTATGATTGTTGATAAAAGTATAATAACAGTATCGTGACGGTTGTTGGATAATCTCGTTGTTAATCGTTGTTGATTGTTGTTGATTGTATATAACTGTCTGTGATCTTCGGGGTGCGTCCCTGGCTGAGTGGAGTCACTTGCGGGAGTGGCTTAACGCCCTTGATTCGCCTTCTGTGGAACCCGCCACAGAAGGGATGTGCACATTAATAGACTTGGGTTTATCGCTCAATGGAGATGAGCGGGGCTTAGGTGGGAACGGCTGCGGTTCCCCACTGGCGGTGTGGAGTACCTGTTGCGATGGGTACTCTGGCAGGGCTACACACTTTAGTGTGTAGTCAGTGAGAGTGGAGATTGATTATGGAGTTTGGGATACATGTGATGATTGAACTGTCTGTTAAGTATCTTATCGTGATTGTTTGTGTGATTAGTACTGACCCCGTTTAAATGTTTTGTAAAACTGTGGTGATCCATTCGGGGATGGTGAGCAGTTGTTGTGCAGGTTTGATTAGAGGCATTTGGGCTAGCTGGGATGTGTCACCACAAGCTGAATAGAGTCTTCCGCTGTCGTACTTTAGTAGTTTGAGACTTTGGATTTTGAAAACATGTATTGCATTTTTTATCAGTTTGGTTTTGGATTGTAATCACTTTAAACTTTATTACTATTTAAACTCTATGCCGTTATTGTCATTTGATTTATCATTTCCTCGGGCAACCGAGATGGTAGCACTTCCATGCCTTAAGTGGTCCTGGTAAGTGTAACGCCCCGTAATTTCGGACCGTTCATATATTTCGGAAGTAATTTATTAATCAAGTAAAATGTGATAATAATGTATTTAAAGTAAAAATAATTCAAAGAAATATAATTTTATTATATTTTGAAGAAAAGTATTTATTTTGATAGTTTTGAAATGTTTAAAAATAGTTTAAACCGTGTAAAAACTTTTTATTTCGAAATAAGGGCATATCGGGGGGAAAATGACAAACCTATTGAAAATTGGGTAAACGATTTTGGAAATGGGTCGTATGAGTATTCAATTTCCTTGTAATCTCGTGTTTAAGAACTTTGGTCTTGTCGGAATTTGCATTTAACCAACGGTTTTAATTATTATCGAAACGAGCCAAAACCGACTCGTAAAATCCCGACCGAAACCCGCACTTTTCTCCTTTCCTTTCCTTTCCCGCGGACACCCCTTCCCCTTTCTTTTTTTTTTCTGATTTTCCTTTCCTTCTTCATTCTCTAACATTCCCAAAAACCAAAACACCATTTTTATACAATTCAAGCTAGTTTTCGCTATAATTTCTTCATTTCTTGTCGGATTTTCACATAATTTATATTTCCGGAATCCTCTCTTCGAGATCTACAACCTGGTATATTTTAATTTCAGTTTTCTTGAAGTTGTTTTAAGACGAATTTTGGCACAATTTCGGTATTTTATACTTATTATTGTGTTTTTATTGTTTAATTAGGTGAAGAATTGGAGGACGAGTTTGGGGACTCGTATATTGTCGAAGATAGTGGCTAGTTGCTTGTTAGGGTTTGGGTTTTAAGGTGCTAATTGCTCATTTTCTAGCTTAAGGTAACATATTTCGAGTTACTCGACGAAAAATCGTCACAATCTTTGATTTTTGTATGTTTTTGTGATTTTTAATTAAGTAGTTAATTTCACATGTTAAAATGATTGCATGCATGTTTAATTCATGTCCTTTGGATAGTTTAAGTTAATATGTTAGTATTGGGGACGATTAATTATGTTTCGAGACGGTCTTATCTTGAACAAAAACGGAAAAATGGAAGTGTGGGGGTGGCGGCGAGCCAGGCGACAAGCCGCGGCAGGCCACGGCTGGCCCATGGCTGGCCCGGGTCAGCCCGTTGCTTGTTTCGCGGTTTTTCATGCAATATTTGTCATTTCGGAATCATTATTGTTATAGTTAGTATGAAATACATATGAGTACACTTTTGAATTAAATCGTATTAGTAGTAAAAATTATGTTAATGGTAAAAATTAGGTTTATATTGGTAGTTGCACATGTTAGGGTAAATTATGAAATGAAATTGTAACGATTAGGCTCAAAATGAATTATATAGCTATAATTGTAATGTTTTGATGATTGTCTGAAAACCGAGCCTTAGTCCCTTTGATCGATTCGATGTCGATTAATTGAGTGATTGGTCACCATAATTTAACCCGTACTGTCGCGGTCAGGGTTGCGGGTAAAAATTCGGTTGGATGAAATTTTATATGAATTGGATAATCGGCCTTTTTCTTGTTTTAGGCCATTTATCAAGTTTTAGTTCACATGTAAAGTTGATTGAATTTAATAGTTCTTATATTGTAGAAACGGCCCTAGACTCCCTGAAGCCTTTAATATTGTTAAAATTGCTAGAATTGGAATGGGTATTGAATATCTCTTGCAGGTTGTTGTGTTTGTCATAGATAGGTCTTTATAGTCTCTGACGAGTATATGTTCACTGCTTAATAGCCTTTGTGTTCCTGACTAGTGGATTTATATCCAAGTTGGGGCATGACCTCGTTACTTATTTTGATAGTAAGTGGTCGACAAGTACTAGCCAACCCTTTGGTGGACTCCTTAGGGTACTCACTTTGTTTTAGAAAAATTGTGGGTCTTGGGTGCGGTGGTGTGTATCCGCATGTCTAGGTCTGCGCAGATTTTAGGCTAGGGTTGTGTTGTGTCTTGGCCATGTTTTATTAATATTAACCGCTGAGCCAAGATACCGGTTCGATTACCTTCCCTACCTCGTGGTATAGACTCGAGTTACAGAGTGACTATTGACCGTACTAAGAACTTATGCCTGTCTTTGATATATTGCCCTCTCTTGTATGGTGATTTTATGAATTGTAATAGGTGAGATGTAAGCCGGTTACAATTGATAAAGTTTGGATTACTATTTGTTATATGTTTCACATGATAGTTTAAATTGGTCAGTTTAGAGTTCACATGTTAGAATGCTTGATAAGTAAATGGTTTATCAAATTGTTTACATGTTACATTACATGTTACATTAATTATGACGTTTCGTGGCTGGGAGGACTCGAAGTTACTCCCCACTGAATTGTGGCTTTCGTGTTTGTATAAAATGCGATTGACAGGTTGAAGATTTAGATGGGTACACAGACGAGCTAGTGAGCAAAAGGAACATTGGACCTAGTTTTGGCTATTTTTATAGTAAACCTTTAGACTTTTGGTTTTGTATATAATTTGAAGGGACATATGTCTCCCTCTTCTATTTTGGTTTGTATTACTATATTCCCGCGTCTTTAGTTATGCATGTAAATTAGTTTGTTAGAAATTGCAGGTTATGGCACTCTCTTTCTGGAAATGTTTGTGAATGGTTTAGGAAAATTTTAAAAATTACAGGTTTTATCTAGTTGAACCAATTACAAACATATCCTACCAGTTTTTCTGTAGATTTTACGTGTTTAATTATCGCGTTATTTAAGGGTGTCACAGTAAGGCACTTGGAGTATGGGGGTGTTACATAATCAATTAGGCATCGCTTTGAATCATGTCCATTATGGTAAAGATAGTTTGGATCAGTCAAATCAGGTCTACTGGTCTACTTCAGCCTGGACTTCTCCTAATCACTAACGAAAGATATCCATACAAACAATATGTTTGGATTGAGGTGAAACCATAGGTCAAAGATTGCTTAATGTTTCTATTCACATTGTATTTCAGTTTTTATGGTTTCTTTAACATACATTCACCAAGTTTACCAGTTTTTTGTTAACCACCAAATTGATAGTGATACTATATGGAGTTGAAACTTCCTATGAAACTATTGCTGATCATTTCGCCTACCTTAAATAAGGCCAACTCATGACGGTTCTACAGTCTGCAAACAGCTCGATCAAATGAAGCTGACAAGCAATGACAAGTCAAGGCGATTCATCAAAAGATCTGAGATGGTGTTTTTGACAAGCTGGATGGCCCCTTTGACATCTCTATCCATAAATATGAGGGAGGTGCAAGGTAACGATTTCCCCCATAAATAGCTTATTTTATGCATTTCAATGTTCCCCAACCATTACGCAGCTCCTTTTTCTAGTTCATTTGAGCTATATTACTCCGCTAATAACTACCTCCAACCCAATAGACCTCTTAATAGAATAAAGACCGATGGAAACCTTAGATCAAGGCCCATACAAATCAATGACTCTATTAAACCATAAAATTGACAAGTTTTCGATAAAAGATCAAAACTTTAGACATGGGTCATCATTATAATCACATAAAATCACTAAAAACATATAAAATCAATCAAAAATGTCAAATTACAAGAATAATTTACAAATCAAAACAAACTGAAGGTAACCGAGATCAGAGCATAACCAAATAAAATACCAAACACATCAAATTACATGAACTAATTAAATGGGTTCTCAACCTACAACAACCAGCTAAAAACAATTTTAAATTCATTTATCAAGATATTGTCTCCACAATATTTTAGAAACTCATTTTTTTTCCATTATACATTACTCTCGCATTTGTTATGTTAGCCTATCCATGATATGACTCACGGAAAAAAAAAGTTGATAGCAAAAAGCTCAGTCGTTGCCTTTGTCCAAGGCTTATGATCGACCTAGATACCTAGTTACTTTATTTTCTAAACAAAGCACAAAGAGATCCATATACAAAATTGCCTATATAATAGAGCATGAAGAAAATAATTTTGTTAGCATATGTAGTCGAGGATCAAAATTAGCCATGCAAAAAAGATACAGAAATGACGACCCCAATTAGATGTTGAAGACCGTGTCATGATGAGACTACTAAGACATGAGGCATAACTTGACCACTTATGAGGGAGTCACATACTCTCAGTATCAAGTTCTCCATAATCCCTCTTTTTACAAAATCTTTCAATGTCCATGAACCCTCATGGTAAGCTATATGAAACAGCTAATCAAATAACATGTAAGTTGTAGCAATTACAGCATGTTTCAAATGAACGAAAAGAACGGCATGCTCACAATTTCTGCCAAGCCAAACTGAATTCCGACTATCTCTCCATCAGTTGCCGATGAAGTCAGACTTTCTTCCATCTCCTGAAAAGTAAGATACATCTTTTTGCTTGAGTGGCAACCAACAGATATGAATATAAAAGTATAAAACAAGGAAAAATATTCATAATACAAAACTCCTTTCAAAGCATTGCTCAACTATTTAAGTCCCATTCATCAAACAGTTCATATATACATTAGTGCTAACTTTGTAAACATTGAGATATCTGTTTACAAAAACCTGCTAATTCACGAAACAAAAATTAAGAGCTTTATACTGATGGAAAAATATAAGCATGAATATCAAGCAGCCCACCTAAACAAACACAAGGGCATGCATTTGACGCTTATACTTGCTCGTTGGAGTTTCAATTACAGTCTTGAGTAGGCTAAATGTCGGACTCAAGACAAGAAAATGACCATCTAAGGAGAACACAAAATAAATTAACTTTTAGTTAACCCAAATAAGTACCAAGTACTCTACATCATACTGTTACGCATAAAACATGCGTATCACCCACGAATATTCTTGTCTATCAGTTAACAAAAGGATTCAACCATCAACCCAAAAAAACAAAAAGCAAAAAAAAAAAAAATGACTCGAACAGTAGAAACAAAATGAAAAGAAACAAGAGAAAAAGCAAGTAAAGCGACGAATTAAAACAAGATCTTGAGCAATCAGAAATTGTAAAAGACCAACATTACTCATATCCACTATAAAAACACAAGGGTCAACCGATAATATGAAAATAAACACACCAAAATTCAACATTTATAATTTATACCAATATAAACAGAAAACCTAAACTTTGAAAAGAAAAAGAAATGATAAAACAGAAGAAAGACGAAGAATTTTCAACACCTAAACAAATTTTATTTGAAAAAAAATGCAACATTGCAGAAATTCATCACAAAACATGAAATTAAATGAGAGAAATTGTACATGCAGAATAAACTGAAAAAAAAAATGCAACATTGCAGAAATTCGTCACAAAACATGAAATTAAATGAGAGAAATTGTACATGCAGAATAAACTGGAAAAAAAAACTGAGTATATAAAATCAAAGGTAAAAGGGGATGAAAATTAAAGTTAGGATCTCTCACCAGAATCATAAGGGCTTCTTAAAAATGCAAATTTAAGTTGTAAATGTAAACCCAGAAGAAGAAGAACGTTACCTGCTACGTATTTGCATCAGCCGGATTGAATTGGTGACGACCATTGTTGTCGATCTGGTATAGTGAGTTGCTTATAAAAGAAAGAAAAGAGAAATTATGTCGATTGTTTTTGCTAGGTTTGGGGTTAGGGTTTAAAAAAGGGAGATCAGACCATAGTTGATTGCTATTCCAATTGGCAAAAGAAAAGAAGATCCACAGCAGAAACCAAAGGATGCATGCAACATAAGTGAGATGGAATTCGAAAATGAGGAGCAGGGAATATGAACCTGGGAGAGGAAATGAGGGGGTAATGAGAAGAAGATGAATAAAAAAATGGCACGCAAGTAATAAGAAGGAAAGCCAGGGGCAGAATGGGGAGAATAGCTTAGAATTATCATTACGCTACAAGTAACCCAAGTTTGGGTTTTTAAAAGAGTATGGAAATAACTCTCATTTATTATTCGTTTACCTTTTATAAAATAACTCTCCTAAAGAACAAATGTCTAAGACAGAGAAAATAGTAAATAAAAAACAGTTTGTCTATGTAAAAACGATTATATCCGTCTTTTTTTTTTTTGTGACGAGGGAACCCGCAGCCGCTACCTTCGGTGTGCACTGGGTAAACCCTCAGATGTACGTGATAGCCTGGAAACCACAAGAATGCTCCACAAGCCGCTACCTAAACCCTTGGGTGTACGTGATAGCCTACAAACCACAAGAATGCTCTACAAGATTTTGCTCTTGAGGAGGCTTGAACCTGGGTCTCTTCAGAAATTCACTCAAGTTTTAAGCACTAGACTCCACCCTTGCGGGCTAATCCGTTTTGTTATTTGAGAAAGATATGTTCGTTTTTTTAAAAAAAAAAATGTGAATAAAAAATGTAGTAAATGGTGTTCCATATCTTGTTGTTAAGGATTGTCGTCCATCGTTGCTATTGGCTATTCGCCTTGTGATCCCAGCTAGGCTTGTTTAAGACGTTAAAACGGGTTAAATAAGACAAATATTTTACCTTTTTCAATACATTTTACTTTTATCTTATTTATTTTTCATGGATATATTTGCCCCTTCTTAGATATAAGACGGATAATACCTATCTTAAATAAAAATTTCTGATTCCGAACATATGTATAATTAAAACGTCCCTCTAAAACTCATCATGCATGTTAGTTTTCGAGGATCCAATTATTTTCACTGAGAAATTGTTTAAAAGATGTTATAGTTATTGTATACTCCATCCATTCCGGTTATTTGTTCAACTATTCTAGTTATTTAGGGTTATTTCAGTCAATTATTTACCTTTATATTTTAGGACTGCTTTTGATGGGTAATTTGATTCACTTGTCATCTAATAATTGTCCACAACTCTTTTCTTAATCTTTATGGCAAAATCAAAAGTAAACAAATGACAGACCGAGAAAGTATTATTTCCTTATAAGAAATTACCAAGTATATACAAAATAGAAGTTGAAGTAGTTTTTGATGACCAAATCAAACATGAGTATGAGACAATAGGATTCTAGAGGGAGTTTGTGGTGAGACGACGAAGACATTGTCTCGAGTTGGACTTCGATGTTAAGGTTGAATTTTAGTATCAAGGATGATCATTAATATTAGCTTTAAACCCGTGCAAAATTCCACTGGTTTGTATTTAAGACGGTATGAATGTTTTTTATGAATATTTTATTTTTACATTTTTATTGTAATTATCTAATAGTTCTAAATCAGTGATTTACATGCATGTTTAATGTAGATCAGTGATCTAACTGGAAATGAACATTCTCACGTAAATAGGATGCGTTAAAACAACAACTACCGGGTGGATGTTCATTTCCAGTTACAGACGGATTAAGTGATTAACATCGGTAAGAGTTTCACCATATTCGGCACATAAATCTCTCACTAAGCGCTTAACAACATCGTACTATTTAGTTTTAAAAAGTATTTAAGTTATTTAATTTATTTGCATTGTTTGTAATAATTAATTTTCATTAATTTCTGTAATATATTCTCATTATATGTAATTCATTCCCGTAATTAAATGTAATTTGTTCTCGTAATTATGTAATTTTATTATTAATTATGTAATTTCATTGTTAATTATGTAATTCATTCCGATTAGAGGTGGCAATTATTGATCCGACCCGAAAACACGACACGAACCCGACACAAAGTTAGCGGGTTAGGGTTAAGACTTTGTGACCCATTTAAGTAATTGGGTTGACACGGACACGACACAAAACTTAAATGGGTCGGGTTAGGGTTGAGCTCTTTTGACACGAACCCGACAAGAATAACCCATTTATTTAAAACTGTCATAATATATTTAGATTAAATCAATAATCCAACCAAACAACATAAAAATAAACATTTCATTCATCATTTTTCGGATAACAGACTATAAAACCTAGCTTATTTTATTAGTTTATTGGGTTAAACGGGTTAAGTGGGTTAAAAATGACCTGCTAAAAGATAAATGGGTTAAACAGGTCGGATTGGGTTATAGAAAAATTAAATGGGTTGGGTTAGGGTTGAGACAAATGACCCGTTTATGTAATTGGGTCGGGTTAGGGTTGAGGTAATGGTGACCCGTTTAAAGTTGACACGGACACGAACACGACACGACCTGATTTGTTTGCCAGGTCTAATTCCGATTATATGTAATTTATTCATTTATTCCGATTTGTAATTCATTCCGATTATATGCAATTAATTTCACTTATTCCGATTGTATATAATTATTTCATAATTT